>NC_034603.1:29670822-29685377 GCF_900095145.1 Mus pahari | reverse complement strand
TTTGTAGACCAGGCTGGCCTCAAACTCAGAAATCCGCCTGCCTCTGCCTCCCAAGTGCTGGGATTAAAGGCGTGTGCCACCATGCCCAGCTAATCTCAGCTTTGAAACCACCACACTGGTTTCTTTGGTAGCAGCACCACTTCATACTCCCATCAGCAGTGACTAAGGAGTCCCCTTTCCCCACATTGGTACCAGCATGTTCGGTCAGGTTTCTTGGTGATAATCACTCTGAATAGGGTGAAGTAAGATAGCGAAGCAGTCTTAGGATCCATTTCTCTGATGGCTACAGGTGTTGAACAATTTTTTATTTGTTTGTTCTTTTCTACACAATGTTTCTCTGTGCAGCCCTGGCTGTCCTGGGACTCACTCTGTAGACCAGGCTGGCCTTGAACTTACAAGTGCTGGGATTCAAGGTGTGTGCTAATATGTCTGGCTAAAATATTTTATTTACTGTTTTATTTTTTAGTTCTTTTTTGAGACAAGATTTCTTTGTGTAGCCCTGGATGTCCTGGAACTCTGTCTCTGTCTGTCTCTGTCTGTCTGTCTGTCTGTCTGTCTGTCTGTCTGTCTGTCTCTCTCTCTCTCTCTCTCTCTCTCTCTCTCTCTCTCGACCAGGTTGGCCTCAATCTCAAATATCTACCTGCCTTTATTTAATTTTTAAAAAATGTTTACTGGCTACTTGTGTGTCTTCTTTTGAGAATGTCTGCAACACATTAGCCCATTTGTTGATTGTCAGTTTGGGGGTTTATAGTACTTAATTTTTGCAATTCTTTGCATGATAGAACGGGTTAATAAACATCCTTTGGCAAGGACTGAGAACTACCCCACCTGCCACTGCCCCTGGCAATCAGAAGCCAGTAGGGCAGACCTCCTTGCAGAGAAAGGCAGTTAGTTACCCATCATGGGCCCCTGCACCTGGCAGGAGTAACCCTCTTCAGCACTCGTCCACTTGTTTGTTTTTCGAGACAGAGTTTCTCTGTGTAGCCCTGGCTGTCCTGGAACTCAATCTGTAGACCAGGCTGGTCACAAACTCAGAGATTCCCTTGCCTCTGCCTCCCTCAAGTACTGGGATTAAAGGTTTGTGCCATACCTCCCTGACCCTCAACCAGTTCTTACTTACAAGTAGACCATGAAGTTTTCCTCGGAAGTTTCAGTGTTTCCGGTTTTAAATCAAGGTCTTTGATCCAGTTTTAATTCATCTTGTGTGGGGTGGAATATATGGTTCTGATTTTGCTCTGAAGGTAGATATCCAGTTTTGACCGAACCACTTGTTGAACAGGCCATTTTGCACATGGCTCCTGTATACATTTCTGTGTCTGACAACATAGCTGTAGGTGACAACTGGAAAGCCACAAATGGGACCAGTGGGCACTGGTGAGCCACCTATCACACGAGCATGCACTCAAGAACACACACAAGACATATTAGAAAAAAAAAGAACTGTTGAGGGGAGATCAAAAAGGGGGACAGCACACTGGTCAGTGGTAGCACATGCCTTTAATCCCAGAACTCTGGAGGCAGAGGCAGGCAGATTTCTGAGTTCGAGGCCAGCCTGGTCTACAGAGTGAGTTCCAGGACAGCTAGGGCTACACAGAGAAGCCCTGTTTCGAAAAACCAAAAAGAAAAGAAAGAAAAAAAGAAAAAAAGGGGGGGGGGACAGCATAGAGTGATGGTCTGCTCTTAAGGCCTAAGTGACCCATCCAGTCCCCCTCAGTACCACTGCGTTTGCTCCCTGCCCTTGCTCACCAGCCACAGACTCATGGTGGCAGGAAGCTAAGCTCCCTCTTTCCACTTCACTGTCAGCTGAAGCTTTTTAGCCTCAGAACAAAGGAGCTGGGGCTTGGCACCCCCCTTCCCCCCCAATCTGATGTGGGAAATGCTTCCCCTACAGAAGTCGGGTGTTGAAGGCGGGGAGCCCAGGCTTGCCAACTGCACTTCGCTAAGGCAGTGCGTGGGCTGAGCATTGGTTCTTCACGGGAGGGTGAGCATGGCTCAACTCTCAGAGATACTGTAGAACACTTTGATTTGCACAGCCTAGGAAGGGGCTGGGCCATCAGGAGCTGGTGAAGACGAGAAGTAGCTACAGGCCCAGATCCACTCATCAGCCCTGAGCTCTGTTTCCTGCCCTCTCTCAATCCCTCCTGGGCCTCTTCCTCACAGCCGTCTTGGATTCCTCGAACGTCTGGACTGGTTAATGAGTGTCCTCACACTACGGAATGAAACTGCCCCCAGTAATCATAAGTCCATAGGACAGACCCCAAGGGGAGGGCAGTTACCCACCATCCTCTTGAACGATAAAGACTTGGACTACTTGGCAGAGCCAGGGCTGAGCTGATGAGTAGCCAAAGCGCACGTTGCCAGGACTGCATGAGTAAGCATGCGTTTTGTTTCCTGCCCCCATGCTTTCTCTGTTTAGCCTCCTGAAACCAGACAAGGCCACTGGACTCTATCTCCTCTTTCAAACATGCCTATAGTGAAGTCTCTACTTTTCACGCTGGTTCCCCATCGTTGTATTAGGACCAGGTGACCAAATGTGATTTGTTGAGGCTGCCTGCAGTCCAGGGTTTTGCCCTGACACCTCTGGTTACCATGTTTCCATGACAGAGTGGGTTTAAGTTTGTCTCCTACAGATGAGATGATCTGAGTTTTCATGAAATTGACTAGGGCCCATGCATCAGTTTCTTAAAGACAAACTGCTTAACTTATACATCAGAAAATGTCCCAGTATCAGGACAGTTTGGCACCAGCTTATTGAGAATGGATATATACAGAAGCCTGCTGGTCTAGTCTGTGGTCCTGTGATGTCACAAAATGCCCTTCCCAGAATATAGCAAAAGGACACATGACCATGGGGAGGCCCCAAACACCTGTATACCTGCACAAGAGAGCCCTAAAACTATCCTCTGTTTGCCAGGCAACTTAACAAGCAATTATTTCCTTCCCTTCTGGTAGCCTCCCCCTGACCCACCCTGCTCCCCACGACCACCACGGAGAGGCAAAAGAATGGGGCCAGAGCTATCAGCTAGCTTCCTTACTGGAACCATGAAATAAAACACCTGTGACACATGAGCTTGGCTAGACAAGCTCGCAGACAAAAGGGGAGCACAAGGTGATGTAACTACAGAGCCGGCTCAGGCGCACATGGCCTCTGGCGGTTGACTGTCCTGCGCCTCATTTTAATACCTTCCCTGCCTTTACCCTTGCAAAATCTCTTACCCACCCTCACCACACCCTGTGGTAAGCACTCAGGAGGCTGAAGCAAGAGGATCATCATCACTATGAGCTCAAGAGCTGCCTGAGACTCCAGAGTGTCTCAACAAAAACTAAACAAAAGAAACAGGCGTCATGGTACAAGCCTGTAATCCTAGGGACAGGAGGTGGCAGCTGGATGGGGACCAGAAGTTCAAGGCCAATCTTAGCTGTACAGCCAGTTCAAGGCCAGCCTAGGCTATTTGAAACCCTGTCTCTGAAAGATCACAGAATAAAACAACCAAAAACCCCTACTCCCAATACACATCTTACCCATGAAGTACCTGGAAAACCCCATGTAAGAATAGAAGTGGAGAGGAAACCCCATGGGGGAAAACCCTCTCCATTATGGAGTTCCCCCATCTTAAATTATGCATAATCCCCACTCAAGTTTATCTATACTATGAGCTCTCTAGGATCCCAGGAGGCCTGATCCTGGAAAGACTGCATGCCCACTTTGGGTCTGTACCTCATCTCTGTAATAAGCTTCCTTTGAATGTCTTACTTTGCTTGTCTCTAAATTGTACCCTCTCCCGGCCGTAGGGGTTTTTCTGTGTAGCAAGGCCACCCTGGAACGTGCTCTGCTTCTGTAGCCTCAAACTCACAAAGATCCACCTGCCCCTGCCTCCCAAGTGCTGGGACCCAAGGCATGCGCCCCCATCTCTGAGTTCCTTGACTGAGACAAGAACTCAGGCCATATCAGCAGCAGCTGGAGTCAGAGACACAGCTCCACGTGGCTACCCCAGCAGCCTGAGGATCCTGTCAGAAGCCTCCCCTCAAGGGGAGCTGCAGTTCTGTCTGCACCCCACCACGGGTTTCAGGTCCAGCCAGTGTGAAGCAGAGCCTCACACTGTGCGTGTGTGTCTGTGTGTGTATGTACACTCCTGTGTGAGGGTGCAGATGTGCCATAGCACACATGCAGAGGTCAAGGAATACCCTCTGGTGTTGATCCTTGCTCTCCACCTTGTTTGAAGCAGGATCTCTCTTGTCATTTGCAGTTGGATGTGCTGTGTATTCCAGACTAGCCGGCCCACCAACCTCTGCAGGTGTGTGTGTGTGTGTGTGTGTGTGTATGTGTGTATGTATGTGTGTGTGTGTGTGTGTGTGTGGTCTAACTCTGCTTCTTATCTCCATAGGAGTGCTGGATTTACAGACACCGAACACCATGCCTAGCTTTTACACAAGTTCCTGGGGTCTGAGCTCAGGTCATCAGGCTTGTATTACAAGCCCTTTTACCACTGAGCCATCTCATCTCCTTGGCCCAGGAAAAGGGTTTTGTTCCATTTTAATTATTTATGTATTTTTAAGTGTGTGTGTGTGTGTGTGTGTGTATGTATGTATGTATGTATTTATGTATGTATGAATACAAGGTGCCCTTTGAATTCAAAAGAGTAAGTTGGATCTCCTGGAGCTGGAAATTTTGGCACTAGGAACAGAACTGAGATTCTCTGCAAGAGCACTACCCAGCTCTTAACCACTGAGCCGCCTTTTGAGCAGTCCCTCAAGGTTTTACAATGGATTTAAGAATGGGGATGTCCCCATTAACATAACTTCCTTCTACCTCATATAGCACCATGGGCTACATCAGAGTCTTCAACACTCAAGACCTTAGAGGAGCTCTAAGTCCAGCCGTAGCAACTCCCACTTTGCTCCTCATTGATCCGTGTGTGTGTGTGTGTGTGTGTGTGTGTGTGTGTGTTCTTGTGCCCATTTCACAGTGGTGTTCTTGTGCCCATATCATAGTGGTGTTCTTGTGCCGATATCATAGTGGTATGATGACTGTAGCTTTGTAGTTACTTTTTTTTGGTTTTGTTTTTTGTTTGTTTGTTTGTTTTTGTTTTTTGTTGTTTTATTTTTTGTTTTTTTGTTTTTTCGAGACAGGGTTTCTCTGTATAGCCCTGGCTGTCCTGGAACTCACCTTGTAGACCAGGCTGGCCTCGAACTCAGAAATCCACCTGCCTCTGCCTCCTGAGTGCTGGGATTAAAGGCGTGCGCCACCACTGCCCGGCGTAGTTACTTTTAAGAATCATGAAAAGAATGTCTTCCTAAATTGCACTTCGTTGTTGTGGATGCTCTGACTGACATCTTCCTATCTCCACTTCCCCAGCGCTAGGGTGACAAGCACTCCCTGCCCATGCCCAGCTTTTTACGTGGGTCTTGGAGATCCATCTCTACTCCCCCTGCCTGTACTACAGACGCATTACTGACTGGGTTCTCTCTCTAGGCCCTAATTCCATAGGGTTTTAAAATCAACTTGCCAGCTTCCTCAAAGACAGAGATGAGTCTGGGAGCTCACCACCCTGTGAGGCGTTCACCTCAAGGTAAGTCTTCTTGTCTGTGGGATGTTTGCCCAGTAACTCAACCTTCTTGAATCTTAACACTTTTTGTAGGTCTTAGAGTTTAATTTTTATGTTTTGTTTGCTAGATGCATTCATAAGTATTTTATTCTCACCATTCCAAATAGACTGTTCTTACTTGCCCACTCATTGTAGGTGTGTAGAAATAAGTTTGACTTCAGTACGTTGATCCTGCAGCCTTGCACTCTTTAGTTCCCATATATGTACTGGACTTCTCAGGTTTTCTAGATATAAGGGAATAACCTCTGTGAATAGAGATAATTTTACCTTTTCTTAGGTGTTCATGAAATTATTTATTTCTCATGTTTAATTGCCCTGGCTAGACCCTCCAAAACAGGCTGAGTTGGAACGATAAAAAGAGACTTTGTTCCTGGACTTGTAAAAAACATATCCCTTCTTTTGCCGCACAGCTGTGGGCTTTCTGTAAGTGCTCTGACCATTGGACTTGACAGCAGATGTCTTTACCCATTGAACCATCCCACCAACTCTTTTCATCATTTTAAAAACACCTTTCTCAAAGAATATAGGCTGCCCTAGATTACAAGGTCTCTGTGACTCAGTCAGCCTCCCCTTATACTGTGCTGACACAATCTGTTAAATTAATTTCATATGATGAACCAACCTTGCATTCCTGGGAGAGACCCTTCTTGCTGATACTGTAAAAGCCTTTTTTCATGTGTTGCTGAATATCATTTGTGTTTTTTGGATTGAATACAATACTTGGTCCATTAACATTTAATGTTATGCAGCTGGGTGTGGTGAAGTACAGCCTTCAAAATACTGAGGCAGGAGGATCATGTGTTCCAGACAAGCCTGCACTGGCAACCACTCAGACATTTGATATAGCTGATTTCTGTCTATAACTTTATTCCGTCTCCAAGATGGCTCAAGGTTTGCCTCTCCACTATTCTTATATTTTTGGTTGTGAGCCTAGCCTTTAACTGCTGAGCCATCTCTCCAGCCTTCCACTATTTTTTATGGCTTCTTTTTGACTAATGTAAACATATAAGATTTTAATTCATGCAGATACGCACACATACATATTCACATACAGACACATACAATAAGTCACACACACATACACACATTCACACATGCACATCCACATACATATACACATACATACACATACATTCACACAGAGATATATACATAAATCTCTCTCACACACACACACATAAACACACACACACACACACACACACACACACACACACACACCCCAGACGACAAGGTGGTTTTCTCCTTTTCTCAGGTTGCCAGGCTTGGCAGCAAGTCACCTTAACCTGTTGGGCCATCTCACCGGTTTCTCCTTCCAGTTTTTTTTTTTTTTAAACAGGGTTTCACTCTACATCCATGGTTATTCTGGAGCTCACTATGTAGACCAGGCTGGCCTCAAACCCACAGAGATCTATCTATCTCCTCCTTCTGATTTGTTTCCTTGCAACAAGTGATGCCTAGAAATATTAATATTTAATAACACTGCCTTTCCTTTGTGTGGGTTTTTGTGTGTATTGTTATTTCTACTAATGTCACAACCACAGCTACAATGCTATGTAGCTCACCTCCCCTTATTGCTTTAACTCTAGGTGGACTTCCTCCTACCTACCTCCTGGGTGCTGAGATTGACAAATATATTAGGCTTCCATATGTTTAAAGCCCTACCATATGTGTGTGAATATATGTGATGTGGCAAATGTTTAACTTACTGTGCGTCACTTAGTAAAGGACAGGAGAAAAATTTATTTCTGAATTAGTTATTTTTCTGTTCCTGTGATAAAACACCATCACCAAGATAACTTCTAAAAGAAAGCATTTAATTTGGGCTTCTGGTTTTAGAGGGTTAGAGTCCATGATGGCCAAGCAAAGGTATGGCGGCAGGAACAGCTGGGAGCTCACATTTTGATACACAAGTTGAAGAGGGGTGGGGGGTAGGGGAGACTGGGAATAGTTCCAGTCTTTTGAAATCTCAAAGCCCACCCCCTCCCTAGTGACTCACTTCCAATAAGCCACACCTTCCCAAATATCAACTGGGAACCAAGCATACAAATATATGTGCCTATGAGGGCCATTCTCATTCAAACCACCACACTGACCACCTTTTATAATTACCCGTACCAATGTCTTTTAGCTGTTCCTCTAACTCTCTCGGTGTCTGTCTACCTGAGTTAAACTTGCTGCTGTCCGGCGCCACTGGCTTCTCCAATGTTCCCCACAGGGCAGCTGTGCTAGCACATGTTCACAGTTTTGGTTGTTGTTTATCTGGGAACATCTTTATTTCACCTTCTTTTTGGAGAGACAGTTGTGCTAGATGTAGGGTTCTCAGCCGTCCCCCACCCAGCTGAGCACTTATGCGGGCCGTCTTTCCGTCCTCAGGGATTTGTGCTGACAGTCAGGGATGAGTCTTACTGGGCTCCCTGTACGTAAGGTCTCTTTCTCTCTCTTGCTGCCTTGAAGATTTCCTCACTGCCTCTGACTTTCAGCGTTTTGGGCACCACCTCTCTTTGTGGTTTGCATTGGTCTCAGACTTTGTTGTCATCCTGGGTAGAGAGGTTGCTCCAGTACATTTGCTATCATTACTTATTGATTACTTCCCTTTCTTCTTTCTCCACCCTTTTCATCTGATAAGGATGATAGATGACACCTTAAAGGGTGCCCGGGTTTGGCTGAAGCTGTCTGCATTTCTGCTCATTCGTTCTGTCCTTTACTTAGCTTGTGTTCTCTCTGTATGTGTCTCTTTGTCAGTCTGTGACTCTGTCTGTTTCTCTGTCTGCATCACTGCTTCTGGCCCTCTGTGCTTAGACTCACACGCTCTCCCTTCTGCTCATCCAAGCCTACTCACAACCCGTTCAAGCCAAGTTTTTTTAATTTCAGTTGTACTTTCCCTTTCATCTCCACTTGGTCCTTTTACTTAGTATTTCCCGTTTCCTGATGGTCTCCATGTGACATGACGCCATCTTCAAATGCTCCTCTACTTCTTTATGCTTTGTTAAACAACCCTTTCATTCTGGCGACATGCACAGGACCGTGGCTACTTGAAGCTCTGTCCCTGGAAAGTCCAGCATTAGTTCCACATCACGGACACTTTCCACTGTCTGTGTTTGGCTCATGCTTTTCTGTTGTTTTGGGTTTTGTGCTTCAGAGCATTTTAGCCAGGAACAAAAATTCTAGGCATGCTGTGCCTCTTCCAGAACTCATTATTATTGTTTTCTTATTTATTTACTAAGTGGATTATTTATTTCTCAGCAGGCACAACTTTGGGTAGACCCACGGAGACCCCAGATGAGGGTGATTTTGGCAGGGTTCCCTGTCCCTTTCCCTGACTATGCGCAGCTGTTAAGCCCCCACTAACTGCCATTTCTAGAATGCTCTGAGTCATAAGCTACTCTACCAATGAGTCAGATAAACCTGCCTTCTCTATAGGAAGAGTGCCTGAGCTCCATACTTGGCTCCTCCTCCTCCTCCTCCTCCTCCTCCTCCTCCTCCTCCCCTTCCTCTCCTCACTTCATACATGCTCTGCAAGTGCCCTATCGTTGAGCACATCCGCAGCCCCTTGAATGCAGACAGTTCTGGACTTAGAATGATCTTCGTGGTTATTTCAGCCTTACACTATGAGGACATCTTTCCAGTAGAAACTGCACTTTGAGTTTGGGCTTTGGGTTCTTTCTGGGCTAGAGACTTGCTGTCCAAAGACCTCTGGGAGCTGCTCCCAGTCAGTCCACAGTCAGGAAGGTGAGACTGCCCACCCACACAGTACAGAAGAGTGATAGTGTGAGTTAGAGAGTCCCGCCCAGCTGTCACTAAGGTGAATGTCTAAGGTAATTTAGGTGGCTTCGTTGCTTTGCTTAAGACATTTGAAACATACCATGAGTTGATATGGGGGTCTTCATTTTCTGTTCATGATGATAACAGTTCCCTAAAACTTTAGAGGCGTGTTTGTTTGCTCTACTTCTCCAGATCCACAGCGGTCCTCACGACCCCCGCCAGAAGGGGACCTCAGGAGATGTAAGTTTTACTCTTTTGTTTGCTTTTTGCTTTACTGATGTATACACAACATTTCACACAGAGCCTGGCACACATAATTCAGATTTAAGAAGTCTCTGGGCTGTGTGATGGCCCAGTCAGTAAAGTGCTTACTGCGTGAGCAAGAGGACCTGAGATCTACCCCCAGAGCCCACATAAAAAACACTGGACAAAGAGGTACACACCTGTAGTCCCTGTGCACAGGAGGCAGAGACAGGAGGAACCCTGGGAGTTGCTGCCTAGTCAGTCTAAATGAACCGTTGAGCTCAGGTTTCGATAGCTAGCTAATACTGTCAACTTGGCAGGATGTCGAGTAACCTTTGTGATAGTCTCTAGCCTGCTACGAGGAATTTTCTAGGTTGGGTTTATTGAGGTAGTTAGGGAAATAACTGGAAGGAATCCAAGTCTTTTCTATCAAAGGACTGATCTTAGGAATGGAAGCTTCGCAATGTGACTCCTCCTCCTTGTAAAACCTTGTTTACACATAAGTTTTGTGGCATTCTGAAAACTTGATAGGCCAGGGCAGGGGACCCTTTTCCCCAGTTTCTTCATTTTCTTAGCACCAATTTTTAAAAATTACTCAACCTCCAAACACTGTGAGGTCAGACCCCAGCCAATGGGGAAAAGACATAGTATCCCCGAGGATAGAAATCTAGCACGTGGGCTGGAGAGATGGCTCAGCGGTTAAGAGCACCGGACTGCTCTTCTGAAGGTCCTGAGTTCAAATCCCAGCAACCACATGGTGGCTCACATCCATCTGTAATGAGATCTGACGCCCTCTTCTGGTGTGTCTGAGGACAGCTACAGTGTACTTAGATAAATAAATCTTTTAAAAAAGAAAGAGCCGGGCGTGGTGGCGCACGCCTTTAATCCCAGCACTTGGGAGGCAGAGGCAGGTGGATTTCTGAGTTCGAGGCCAGCCTGGTCTACAGAGTGAGTTCCAGGACAGCCAAGGCTACACAGAGTAACCCTGTCTCGAAAAAAAAAACAATAAATAAATAAATATAAAAATAAAAAAAAGAAAGAAAGAAATCTAGCACATGTCCTGTTTGGTGTGCTTGCGACCCGAACAAAGCAGTGTGTTAATCCTAAAAGCTAACATCTTGCTCTCACTTTGCCCAAATTTTATGGCATGGACAGGGCCCTTGGATCCCAAGATTTAACTTCCAGCAGATGGGGAAATCCACCCTAACCGCTGGACCAAATGAAACAGAAAAGTGAGCACACACCCAGCCTAGCATTCATTGTGTTCGCCTTCCTTCCTCACTGTGGGTGGCATGTGATCAGCCCCCTCCGCTCCGGCCACCAAACCGTGCCTGGCATGATGGATAGCACCTCCTGGAACTGAGCAAAAATCAACCCTTCACTCGTTGATTTCATCGGTAATTTATTGCCTCGGTGAGACAAGTGGTTATACACCCTCCTTCAGAAGCAAGATGAGGGACATTGAGAAAAACACCAGGCTTCGAGCTCCAGCCTCCACATGTACGCTCATGTATGCATACACACACACACACACACACACACACACACACACACACACACACACCTCTGGCCTGGTGAGATGGCTCAGCAGTAAAAGCTATTGCTTTATAAACCTGATAACCTGAGTTCCATCCATAGACCCCATGGGGATTGTCCTCTGATATTGCCCTGAATGTTGTCCTCTGATCTCCACATACACGCTATGACACTCACACACCTGTCATGCATACACACAATAAAAAAATCTTTGTACCTCTCTGTCTCCACCCCACCGCCCCTGATTTATCCCTGATGTCTTTTGTGGTTCTTGGGAATGGACTCTGCAGAGAGATCCCATATTTTTGCCAATCTGGATGCTGAAAGCTTATAACATGGCCTCCGTACAGGTCACCATCTGGTCTAGTGACTGGAGCGCTTCCAACCCTGTTGGAATCGCAGCCTGCTTCCCCACTGGCTAGCCGGGCTTCTACTGGAATGGAAGGTGGGTGAGTTTTCTTGCTCTGACTTCATGCTCATGATGCTCTGATGCTCTCCTCACACAGCCAAGGCTGACTCAGGGCGTCTGGCTTCCTCTGATTTTTGCAATAGCGCAGTGGCTTACCACAGCACATGCTGTGTTCTACACTCTCGTGAGCCCAAGTTGTTTCTCTGGAAAGTCAAGGTAGGGGTGATGTTGATCTGTCTCAAAGATTCAGCCCTGCCTCCTTTTCCAGTCCCTAGCCACTCCTGAATTCCTCAGTTCTCCCACCACCTCCAGCTTCCAACCAGAGCGTCTGGCTCCTGTCCACCCTGTGTCAGAGCTCCCTCTTAGGAGTGACACCCAGAACCCGGGGGCAAAGGCTAGGAAGTCTCAGAGGAAACAGACAGACCTCTAGCCAGACAAAACCCAAAGAGAACATGGAAGGAAAAGGTGCTCTTCACCTGTGACTCTTGCCCTCTGAGACTCAAGAATTTATCACCATTGACAAAATTTGGTATGAAAATTGCCCAGAGAAACAATATCCCTCCATATAGAGATATTTCAAATAAGTATCTTGAACAGCAGTGAACCGCACTTAAGTGAAAGCATGTTTGATCTTTGGGATAACTTCACTCCTTTCTCAGTTGCAAGCCTGTAGCTTTCTGAGACTTTTGCAGATGAAATTATGAACTTTGTTTACAATCAAAACACACAGCTCCATTCCCTTGGAACTAGTGCACTAAGCAGTCCTTTAGTTCTTATGTCCTGTGGTTTGATTTTTATCAGCCTGTGTTTCTGTTCAGCACAACTCTGAAACCATCTAGGATCTCATTTACTACTAAAAGGAGGAAGGGAGAGAGGGAGGGGGGAAGAGAGAAGGAAAAGGGAGAGAGAGAAAAGGGGGAAAGAGAGGGGGAGGGAGGGAGAAAGGGAGGGAGGGAGGAAGGGAGAGAGAAAGGAGAGAGGGGGGGGTTTCTTAGAAACCCTTTGGGTATGGTGACAAATGCCTTTAATCTCAGCACTGGGGAGGCGGAGGCAGGCAGATCTCTGTGAGATACAGGACACAGGACAGAAAGAGAGATGACTGGAGCCAGATGCTCTGTCTGGAAGCCAGAGGTGGTGGGAGAGCAGAGGAATTCAGGAAGGCTAGAGGCTGGAGGAGGAGGCAGGCACTGTCCCATCTTGATTCCTCTCAGTGTAGTCTACACAGTGAGTTCTAGCCTGCCTGAGCTACATGGTGAGATCTTATCTCAAGTGAAATAAATTGTTAAAGGTGGTGCACACCTTTAATCTTAACATTCAGGAGGTAAAGGCAGGTGGATCTCTGAATTTGAGATCAGCCTGGTCTACGTTTTGAGTTCTAGGACAACCAGGGCTATACAGAGAAACCCTGTCTCAAAAAGTAAACAAACAAGAAACCTTATCAACAGGGCTGGGTATAGCTTAGTAAGTACAATGCTTGCCCGGCACGGACCAAGCTTTGGACGCTAGCCTCAGCATCACTTAAACTGGGCAAGGTGGCACATGCCTGTAACCCCAGCACTCTGCAGGCAGAGGCTGGAGTGTCAGATGTTGAAGGCCATCCTTGGGAGTTCAAGGCCATCTTGAACTTTCATGGACTACATGAAACCCTGTCTTAAAAAAAAAAAAAAGGAAAGGAAAAAAAGGAAGAGAGTCATTTAGATAGTGAAACTTCAGAAGCCACAAACCCGTATTCATGGCTACTGTTAAGACATTTAAGTGGGGTTCTCTCTTGAGGAGCCCAAACTCATCCTTGTAGTGTGTAATCTTCACACTCCTGCACTAGGCTGAGAGGCAGACAGGGTACTCCTGAGAGCTCGCCAGCCAGCTGGTCTCCATGGAGCCCACAGCAGAGCTGCCAACAAGAAAGACCCTGCCCCCAGTAAGGCAGAAGTGTGAACCGACACTCAGGTTGTCAACCGAGTTGTCAACCGAGCTCGGTGCACATTCTATGGCACACTGTGTGTACAATCACATGTGTATGCACGCGCTAAATGGCACTTCTACCAACCGACCCTTACTTTACAGACTCCAGATCTGTTCACACTGGTTGGGTCTGAAACCCTTGTGTGCTGTGAAGTCAGATCCCAGCTCTCTCTGAGGGGAGGCCTCTGACTAGCGACTAGTTCGGCTGGGGTGGCTGTGTGGAGCTGTGTCTCCCGCTCCTGCTCCGGCTGCTACTAACTTGTCTGAGTTTCTTGTCACCCTCAGCAGGTAAAGATGCGTGCCGCCAAATCTGACAACCTGAGTGTGAGCCTAGAACCCACAAGGTGGAAAGAACCAATTCTTTAAAGTTGTCCTCAGGCCTCCACCCAGGCACATGCATGCACATGTGTGTAAACACATGATTAAAAATTAAAAACTTTAAAGGGCAGTCCCATTCAGCCGTCACCCAAAGTAGAGAACTCACTGAGATTTTGGGTCAAATACCAGTCACCATCTGTGGTTAGAGGATATCTCAAGTCTTCGGAGATTGCTCTACCAGGTCAGGAAGTCAGCCCCACACTTATCCTCCATGTGGTGGTTTGAACCAGAATGACCCCTCTAGGATCATATATTTGAATAGTTGGGCCCCAGTTAGTGGACCTGGACTGTTAGGGTCAGGACTCAGATGAGCTGGGAGAACAGAACACAGGTGCTGGAGTAGCCAATCGAAGCAAGTAGCAGCTAAGACTCGTAACTCCATCTGCAACATAAGCAAGAGAAAGTGTCACTGACACCTTCCTGTTTCCTTCCTGTCATGGGGCACGGTGGAGAGTCAACAAGAGAAGCAGCAGTCCCAAGGGTATGTCACAGTGGGAGGAACCCCATTAAAAGGTTAGCTAGAAAGGGTTGTAGTTCTATTTCTCTTGCTGTGCTCCAAGAAGAAGAAGAAGAAGAAGAAGAAGAAGAAGAAGAAGAAGAAGAAGAAGAAGAAGAAGAAGAAGAAGAAGAAGAAGAAGAAGAAGAAGAAGAAAAAG
>NC_034603.1:29663331-29670807 GCF_900095145.1 Mus pahari | reverse complement strand
AAGAAAAAAGAAAAAAGAAAAAAGAAAAAAGAAAAAAGAAAAAAGAAAAAAGAAAAAAGAAAAAAGAAAAAAGAAAAAAGAAAAAAGAAAAAAGAAAAGAACCCTGATAAAAACCAGCTTAGGGGAGAAGGGGGTTACTGTTTAACTCACAATTCCAGTTTACAGCCAGGCAGTGGTGATGCAGCCCTTTAATTCCAGCTGTGGGAAGGTCAGAGGCTGTCAGATCTCTACAAATTCAGCCTGGTCTATAGAGCAAGTTCCAGGACAGCCAAGACTACAGAGAACCCCTGTCTCAAAAACAACACGCCAGGCGGTGGTGGCGCACGCCTTTAATCCCAGCACTCAGGAGGCAGAGGCAGGTGGATTTCTGTGTTCGAAGCCAGCCTGGTCTACAGAGTAAGTTCCAGGACAGCCAGGGCTATACAGAGAAACCCTGTCTCAAAACAAAACAAAACAAAACAAAACAACAACCAACAGTTTACAGCTCATTGCTGGGTGGAAGTCATAGCAATGGACACTTGAGATAGCCACCATAACACATGCACAGCCAAAGCACAGAGGAAACTAATTTATGAATGTTTGTTTGCGTCCTTTTTTAATGATAAGCTTGATTTTACACTTTTATAAAAATCAAGACTCCCTGCCTAGAGAATGAAGCCGCCCACAGTGGGCTGGATCTTCCCACCTCATCTAAGATGTGACCACAAACCAACCCAATACAAACAATCCCACACTGAGACTCTTCCTGGGTGATTCTAGGTTGTGTCAGATCGGCAAAGCGACTCATCCCTACCATCTTTATGCACACAGATATAGGTAGGGCACTCAGACTGGCAACGCCCTGGTTCTGAGTCAGAGTTGAGAATGTGTCTATAGGATTTTTCTTACCTCCTTCTTAACAAGATAGCACCAGTGGAGGTGCCTAGAGAAGAGAAAAACAAAGGAAACAGCTGCTCTCATGCAAAGGACAGAGTAGCAGCTGTGTGGGCATCAGGTCTTTGACACCAGCCGCTGTAGAGGAACCAAAGCATGGGCTTGTAGGGCCATGTACCAAGGGCAGCTGCCCTCGAGGCATACTGCTATCGTAAGTCTGTGCTATCGTCACTGTCTGGCTTGTAAGACTGGAGCCAGGAGCCTTAGTTGTAACCAGAATGCCACCCAAGCACCGCAGTAGCACACAGGTTCCTGATCATGAAGGAGCCTCCTAGGATCTGGTAGTAGAAAGATCACCAACGGAGCTAGGCAATGGTGTCATACACCTTTAATTCTAGCACTCAGGAGGTAGAGGCAGGTGGATCTCAGAGTTCAAGGCCAGCCTACTCTACAGAGTGAATTCCAGGACAGCCAAAAATATACAGAGAAACCCTGCGGGGGGGGGGGGCAGGGGGTGTCTCCAAAGGCTCAACCGTTAAAGGTTAAGTGCCACAGGGTGGCACTACTGGGAGGTGATGACATCTTTAGGGGTAGGGCCTAGGGGAATGCCTGAATCCTGAAAAGTCACGTTGTCAAGGAGATACTAGGATTCTTATGTCTTCTTGCTTATTTGCTCTCTGGCTATGAGGTGAGCAGTTTGCTTCACCAAGAGCTACCTGCCATCACCATCCAGCCCCTCACCAGAGACCTGAGAACAGTGGGCCCAGCTGAGTATGGGTGGGAACTTTCAGTCCAGCAGCTGTTGCTTAATTAAGTTCCTTCCTGGGGGCTGCAAGCCACCTCCACCTCCTCCCAAGGTCCAAGGCAAGTAGGAGTCACCCAATGTTCATTCTGGGGAACCAATGGAATTGTTGGGCTTCCTTACAGAACATAGGTGAGGGGTTCCCTACCAGGTGTGAGCACTTCTCTCTCTCCCACAGCCACATCTGGAAAGCTTTTGCCCAGCAGGATGAGGCCTTCCCCATAGCCACAGAGATAGAGCTCCCCCTCCTCTGTCGGTGCTTGCCCCCTGCCCCCAGCCCCAGGCCACTTGAAATTGAGACAGAATAGAATACAACAGACTTACCTGGGCGTGCCTCGAGGACAGCTGCCCTTGGCACGTGGCCCTACAAGTCTACGATATGTGACTGCTGGATACTCAGATGAGGGTCTGATAAGTGACTACTGGATACGCAGATGAGGGGCTGATAAGTGACTACTGGATACTCAGATGAGGGTCTTGATAAGTGACTACTGGATATTCAGATGAGGGTCTTGTGACCTTCCCCGTCCCTCCATGAGAGTGTAAGCAGTCAACCAGCCCAGATGGAATGATCTTTGCAAGGGAGCATAGCTGAACTCCCCCAAGTGATGGTGTCTTGGCTCAGAGGTCAGTCACTTACAGCACATTCTTTCTAGCCCCACCTTCTACAGGGGTCCCTGAGCCAGGGATGGGGTGGCATAGATGACTGACAATATTCTCCTTGCCTTTCTATCCACTCCTCCATCTCCAGACCGTGGTGGTTGGGGGTTATTCGTATTTCTCCAACTACAAAACACTGGTGCCCACGGTTGTCTAAGTTCCCGGTTCTAGACTTGAGTCTCTGCCTGTGATTGGCCTTGAGTCCACTCAGAAAGTTGGGTCTGGCTATAACCACCTGTCCACTGTTGTACTAGCCGACACGTCTTGTCTGACATTTCTATCACNAAGCATGCAGGATCCACAGCTGAGTAGGCCTTTGGGCCTTAATCCTCCCCAGCATTCTTAGTAGGGACTCTGGCACTCCAGGAGTTGCTCTCAGGGAGGGGAGACTTTGGACCCAGCTCTGCCTTTATTTCTCCAAGTCAGCAGCCAAAATGTAAAAACCTCTTCAGCAAAAGGATGTCACCATTCAGGCCTGGAATGCAGCCCACTGTGGTGACAGCCTTTATTGTTTTAGGACTCCTAGGGCCCCTGTGGCCAACAACTCCTAGCGAGGTGACCTGTTCTTGATACCGGTGTTCCCAATTGACCACCTTGTGGCTCCTGGCTGTGTAGTCTTTAGCATTTACAGGCATGGGGCTTTGCAGACTTACCCCTATCACCTGGGTGTGTGCCACTGTGCCTTACCCAACCTTAAAGCTCCCAAGAATCCCACAGCAGCCCCTGGCCTTCACCCCCTTTGTGAATGAATGTCCCAAGATGGCTTCTTCAGGTTCATTCACATGTCTTTAAATGAGTCTCTAAATCTGCAAAACACTCAAGAGTTAGCCCTGTGCTGTCTTTATGCAGTAAAAACTTTCTGCATAGGATGGGCAGAGTAGTGGTCCTGTCCTGACCCACCATCCCATAATGAGCAGTGAGACTGTGGAGGCAACCCTGGTGAAGCATGTGAAAGTCGGTTGTCATCTGCTTTGAGCCATGTCAGGTAACCACAGAAGTTCACTAAGGAGACAGTAACTCAAACGTAAGCAACGTCTAACAGCTGGGTGGACTTTATGCATTGGTATCCGCTCTTTCCTCCACAGAGCCCTGCTGGGTGCAGTAGCATGGACAGGGGGCACTGACTTGGCCTCCACTAACTCAGGCATGCTCTCTCGGAGTTGTCCTACTTCCACACCCTAAAGCTCTCTCCATGGAACCTCCCTTCATTTCCCTACCCTTACAAACTTGGTGGGGCTCTCAGAGAGCTCAGTCCTACTCAGGGTGAATGGCAAAAGAGATCTGGCTGTCCCCTGCTACAACTGCTGCTCAGACTGGTTCCCTGGGTCAGAGAGGCTCAGGCTTGGCATGGTGGCTGTAGATGCAGGTGTTCCCTCTCCACCCCACCCACCTTGCTGCCAGCGGGAGAGGTCCTGGCTGGGCAAACATTTCCAAACATATCATATCCTTCCTTGGGGGAGAAAGGTAGTGAGTGCGCTTGGTCTGGAGGGGTGGCTGCCCACTCCTGGGACAGGCTTGAGCTTCTGCATTCAGGTTGTTTTATTGTGGACTCCTTCTGTGAACCGCTCTTCTGGCTGTAACACCTTCCAGGAGTTCATTAACGCAGATTTTCTGCCACTTTTTTCCCCTGTAGGAATTTGGGCTCAACGCAAACCTTGCCACATTTCAAATAATCCAAACAGACCTCTTTTTCTGCTTTGCGTTTCTCTTATCTCTAGGCAGTTCTCACACTTTACCTGCACTCTTACATGCTGCTCTAAGTCACTTAATCCTCCAGAGCCTTTCCCACTCCACCGAAGGGCTCAGCAAAGTCCCTAAAGCTCCACGTCAGCCTCCAGGTCCTTGCTAATCAAGGCTTCCTTAAGTCTCCGGTGAACGCCATCCTCTCAGGCCCTGTGACGGGCATCATACCTTGCTGCCCTCATCCCTAGTTCCCTCAGTAGTCCCTGTCCCTCCACTATTGTCCTCCAGCCCCTGATACCTATGGGGACCTTAGCTGCTTGACATCCAAGCATCTCTAATGGCTCCTGAGAACAAGGACAGGTTTCTTGTACTGCCTCATGCTAAGCAGCTCCCTCTGATGTGTCCCAAGGAGGGAAGTGTGGTATGTCCTTCCTTTCCTCTGCTTCTGCAGCACTCAGACTGATCCTGTCTGCCCCCGCATCCCATAACCTCACAAGCCAGGCCGTGAGAAAGTCTTTCATTGATTGTTTAAAGCTTTCCCCTAATTCCAGCAATCCCAGCATTGAAAGTTCTCCGATTACCATGGTCTCTCACTCTCTCACGGTAGACCACTGTGAAGACCCCTGCCTGCATGCTGGTTCTTGTGTTTTCTCTTTCTCTCTATCTAAAGTCGAACTCATGGAGTATCTATTTTTGCTTCTAGATCATTCTCCCCCCCCCCACCCCGCGCCCATTGCTACCTGGCTCCTCCCATGGATTCCAGGTTTTGGGGTCCCACAGATGACTCTGTATTGCTAATGCAATCTGGGTCTTCTTGCCCTTTTGGCTTCTTAAATGTAAAAAACAGCAGACTAACAACACATCCATTTCTCTGCATCCAATTTACATGCTAAGTAGGAGGCCAGTGCTGGAGCCAGGCAGCCATATACTTCTTTCTCCTTGCATTTCCTCCCTTATTCCTGCCATATCCTGCAAGCTGCTGCCACCAAATAGATCTCATTATACCCACTGCAGTGGTGGGTGCCCCGTGAACCCTGAGAAGGCTGTTTACTGAAAAAGAAAAAAGAACTGTTTCTAGTTGTGGTATGGTTTAGCCCTTAGTACACACCTTTAATCCCTCTGGTTGGAATACAGACATGCCCTTGCGTGTACACCTTTCATTCCAAACAAAGAAGGTAAAGTTAGTTTGTAGAAGGAAGTAGCTGCATTTGAAAGTGATGTCTAATTGAGTGGCAGACAAAAGTGATGAATCAGAGAGATTTGGTAGACTAGGATGCCCAACTCTCAGGAGAACAGAGAGAGAGGAGAAGGCTACTAAAGAGAGAGCAGAAAGAAAAGAGGAGGGCGTTTTCGCAGGAAAGTTTTATAGAGACAGGTTGAAGAGAGAACAAGCTAGACACAGGTGAAGACAGAACAAGCTTGAGAATGAGAAAGAGCCAGAAGATTAGAACAGGTTTCCAGGGTTAGTTTGAGGCCAAGCAGAGCAATTCAGTCAGAGGCTGAGAGAGAAACCAGATTGGATCAGTCAGAGAGGAGTTTGAGCCAGAACAACTGAGTTGAATCAGCGAGCAAGAGATCAGAAAAAGTTAGAAAGGGTGAGTTTATTCAGCAGTAAGCAGAGGCTGAAAACATAAGATTGTATGGAGGCTAGAAGCTCCAGGACTAGGCCTAGATTAGCAGACGAGGGAAGTAAGTCTCAGCGAGGACAATCACTGCAGGAAAATAAACGTTACAGCTACTGGTGGGGCCTCTGCAGCTGCTGGCTGACACCCCCACCCTCCATGTGCTGCTCCCAGCTTGCCATGTTTATCTAGATGTTCAGTAGTTCTCGAAGCATCTCCATACTCTAAATGGGGACTGAGGGCCATCCTTGTAGGAGCTTAGAAGATCGTAGTGCTGACAGCAATGTGGACGGTGACGTCTCTCAGCTCTAGAGTGTTCAGCAGGCATCAGTATTAGCAACTAGGCTAGAGACAATCCTTGCGATATTTTGGCAAAGGTCGGGGTTGGGGGGCAGTGGAGAATGTGGTTTTCTGCCCTTGTCCTAAGAATTTGCCTGAAGCTCAATTTAAAGTGTAATAATCTCATTTCCTTGTCAGAGAATATTTCAAGGCAGCCTAATATGGACTCTAGCCTGTGGTTAGTAATCACTCTTATGAAAAAGAGCAAATGAGACAGAAAAAAAAATACAGAATGTACAGTTTGAAGAGTAAAATAGCACCGGGAAATTGAATGCTGGAATCACGGCTTATGCCGAAAGGGATGAGGAGATTAAGGAAAGAGCTGTCATCAGCAGAAATACAAGAGGGGTGCTGTCGGGGAAGGACCCCATCCAGCTAAGTTTCCAACTCGTGAAAGTTCAGGCCTGAGGAACTTCCTGTTCCTAAAAGGCAACAACAGACAAAAGCCGCAAACGAGATCCGAAAGCAGGCTCTATGCTAAGCCAGCAACTGAACTTGGCAATGTGCTTCCGGTTTTAGCCTCCTGAAGGTTCCAGGAGTAAACTGGCTGTGGCGTCTTCCACCACAATTTAGAGAGCCTCTGAGGCCAAGCATGTACCAATGGAGCCTGTGCATGGAGGCCCTGAGAGATCATTTCACGAAGCCGAGGAAGCGAAGTTTCGATCACCTAGGATACCCCGGGATATTGAAGACGTCAGGGTCGTGAGATACCTGCCAAGGAGAGTTTCGCATGGGGAGTGGAAACAGCCAAAGAGAAAAGGCAGGTTGCAGGCAGTGGAGCTGTAAGGTGGAGCTGTCTAGCCCTCGGGCATCAAACATTTACCATCGGAAGTAAGTGTTTATCCTCAGCTACTGTCAACAGTGACTACCCACAGACCTGCACAAGACTGGACACATTAATTTTCTATCATGGGTGTGGGAGGGGCTCGTAACATCCCACTCCACCCCTCCCCAAGGATTATAAAAGTAGTTAACAGTTGTTGAGGGATTTTTCTTCAGTGGTATAGCTGCCCTTAAGCCACCTACACGTCTGTAAATTACCCTTTGCCCACGCCTCTGTAAGCAGCCCCAATTAAATTCAATCATCACCAAGCTACACTCGGGTGAGATTGTGTGTACATGTGGTTGTTGGTTGGTCTTTGCTACTGATGCCCTATTTGGGGTGAACGTGTGTTTGTTCACATAGAACAAGGTCATGGGGGGGCCTGGGAGGCAGGAAGAGGGGGCAATTACCACAGAGTTTCCTTACATCTTTGTATTTATTTATTATTTTGTTGTTGTTGTTTTGAGACATGTTCTCTCTACATAGCCCTGGTTATCCTGGAACTCATTTTTGTAGACCAGGCCAACCTTGAACTCACAGAGATCCACTTGCCTCTGTCTTCTAAGTCCTGGGACTAAAGGTGTGTGGCCCATGCCCAGCCTACCCCTTCTTTTTTAGAGAGACTCTCACTATGCAGACCACTGATATCCCTGACTGGTCAAACACTTGGAGAA
>NC_034603.1:29645366-29662231 GCF_900095145.1 Mus pahari | reverse complement strand
CTGTGTAGCCCTGGCTGTCCAGGAACTCACTTTGTAGACCAGGCTGGCCTCAAACTCAGAAATCCGCCTGCCTCTGCCTCCCGAGTGCTGGACTTAAAGGTGTGCACCACCACGCCTGGCTCCCCCTTACTCTTATAGCCCCTTGCTCTTTTATCATAGTTGGTTAATGCAGTGTGTATCACAGAGGCTCCCCTTACATCTATCTTATAGCTAATCAATCTTTTATTCTCGTGTAAGCTTATATTTTTCAAAACCTACTTTAATAAGGGTTCTTAAAGTTTTAACCTCCCTTCTATCCTACCACCCACCAGAGGTAAGTAGAAAGGAGAGGTTTATAGAGCAAAGGGGGATGTGGGCCTATTTAGAAATAGTTCTTTGGGGAGATTTCAATTTCAGTTGTTAGGGTATCAGCAGTTTAGTTGATAGGAATCAGCAGCAGCAGCTCAATCCACTCTCAAACACCATTCACAGATCAGCAATGGCAGTTCATCCAGAAGAAAACTCAAGGCTCTGCCAATCAGCCTGAATCCTGGAAGAGGCCAGAAGCCCCTGGACTATCACAAGAAGTTCTTTGGTCTGTTTCTCTCTATAGAGTCATGAGAAGCAACGATCAGCAAAGAAGGGGAGGTGAACCAACACCACAGTGTTGTCACTGAAGACCAGCATCAGCAAAGCCCAAGGAAGACCAGGAAAGAGTGGCAAGGTGAACCAATGCCACAAAGTATCGTCCACTGTCTGTTGGGTTATAGCTACACCTGTTCCAGACATCATGTGTTTTCTCAAGTGTCCCCTCTGGCAAAACATCCCATGTCCTTTCCCAGGCAGCTTCCAGAAAAACACAATGTGTCTGCCTCAGCAAAACATCCTCTCATAAAACAATTTCCAGAAACACATCACAGGACGCAACTGTGTGAGTCTCCAAGGGAACCAGAAATGCCCACTTCACCATGGTTCCTATCGGAGGGCACCAGAGCCTCCCTTACATCCTATAGCTAGTTTCTCTTGTATCACAGTTGGTGATGGTAGGAGTCACGGAGCCTTCCCTTACACATTACAGCTATTATTCTTTAATCATAGTTGTCTGTGTGGGTGCTCAGGAGATCCAAGCTTATGTCTCACACAAGCGCGCCCTCTACTGGTGGCCAAGCTGACGACCGCTCCTTTGCTACAGCTGAATATTTCTTTTTTCTTTTTTTAGATTTATTTATTTATTTTATGTGAGTATACCATCGCTGTCTTCAGACACAGAAGAGGACATCGGATCCCCATTACTGATGGTTGTGAGCCACCATGTCGTTGCTGGGAACTGAACTCAGGACCTCTGGAAGAGCAGTCAGTGCTCTTAACCACTGAGCCATCTCTCCAGGCCCCAGCCATTTATTTCTATTTTCCTGATATCCTGTCTGTGACTCCTGTGACTTCCATCCTCAAGATGAAGTCTAGCCCCAGACCTTCTTGAAAAAGCAGTTCAGTCATCCAGACAAAAACTCAGCAACATGTTAACAGGACTGGGAGTGAGTATTGAACTCATGGCCAATCACACCAAAACTCAAAACTTACTTTCACAGAACACAGTGTGCTCATAACATAGTGTTACCAAAATGAAAGACATCTGGATTTGTAAAGACCATGTAAAAAACCAGTCCTGTTTTGTTTTGTTTTGTTTTTTCATGGTCATGGTAATAATCTAAATTTGAAATAGTTTAAAAAAAAAAAAAAACACTTCAAGGTGTTGCTAAGTTTCCCCTCAGTGTGTCTCAACCGGGGAGGGATTCCTTAAAGACACCCACCTGTGTTTGGCTGTTGCTTTGAAATAGGGTCCCATATAGTTCAAGCTGGCTTGGAGCCCGATGATTCTCTAGGCTCTACCTCTCCATGGCTGGGATGTGCAAGCTTGTGCTACAACACACAGCAACCAAGTATTAGAAATAATCTCCACGTCAAACAAAGGAATGCATGAAAACAGAAAAAATATTTTGGAAATGTCATTTGTTTTTAAAAATGAGTGTATCAGGGTCTAAATCAGAGTAGCAGGACATGGGGGTCAACATGGCTCTTTGACTCTTGATAGAAGTGGTGCTGTCACTCATCAAAGTGGTGGGACCGAGAGTTCCTAATCTGACACAATTGGCTCACCAGCAGAAGGGAAGGGGAAGGCTCAGGAAACCTAGGTCCTTACCAGGCAAACTACCTGTGATTAAAACAGTAGAAACCCAAAGTGTGTTTTTTACTTAAAGAATCAAAGTAGTTACTTTTCTTTCTTCTTTCTTTAAATACACACTTGGTGTTCTGCCTGCATGTCTGTACAAGGATGCCAGATCCTCTGGAACCGGAGTTACAGACAACTGAGAGCTGCCATGTGGGTGCTGGGATTCAAACTCGGGACCTCTGGAAGAGCAGCCAGTGCTCATAACCGCTGAGCCATCTCTCCAACCTGTATCAGTTATTTTTCAATTGCTGTGATAAGACACTGTGACCAAGCAACCTATAGAAGGAAGGATTTATTTAGGCTTCTAGTTCCAGAGAGGTAAGTGTCCACCACCATCACAGTAGTAGGCAGACACAGGGACTAGAGCAAGGATCCTGAGAGCTCACAACCTGAACCATAAGCATGGAGCCGTTAGAGCAACGAGAAATGATGAGAATCTTCAAACTCATAAGGCATGCCTCCGGTGACACGCTTACTTCAACAAGGCCACATGTCCCAAATAGCTCCACCACCTGGGGAACATGTGCTAAATGTTCCCACTCAAACCACCACAGAAACTCATGTTTCTTGTGGTGGCAAAGTGAAACGAAATCTAAAACATAGGATTTATTCTGTTTTGTTTTCATGCTCTTAACTTCAATGAAACAAATTTGTTTTAACTCTTTTATTTTTGAGGTGGTGTAAGCTGAATTACTGTTTGCGGCTCGGAGTGTGTTGGTGTCACACTGGACCCCGTAAGCTAAAGACAGCTGAATAAGCAGTTGTGGTAGTGGGTCTTATAATCACAGAACCTGGAAGGCTGAGGCAGGGGAAATTGGGAGTTTGAGACCGCCCTGGGCTACATAACCAGACTCTGTCCAAAAAAAAGGAAGGTATTACTTTAAATTCCTGCCATACGCAGTAGTAGTGTCAGCGCAGCCGGAGTGGCTTCCTTTCCAGTGCCACAGACATTGCTCCTCTATCCTGCAATCTGATGGCCACATGGAGGTGTGTATAGCAGAAGCCTGGGGTGACCACGTGAATCCCTGGCTCCAAACTGGAAACCTGGTGCTCTTTGGGGTTGATCTAACCCAAGGGACAGCTTCAAATAACACAAGAGCCAGGCCAGGATCAGGTCCTCGGTGATATTGGGAGCAGGGCTGGGCACTGCCCTATGGATATGTGTGCTAGTTTTATGTCAACTTCCCACTAAAGTAGTTTGAGAGGAACCTCAATTAAGAAAATGCCTCCATGGGGCTAGAGAGATGGCTCAGCAGTTAAGAGCACAGACTGCTCTCCCAGAGGTCCTGAACTCAACTCCCTGCAACCACATGATATCTCACAACCATCTGTAATGGGATCTGATGCCCTCTTCTGGTGTGTTGGAAAAGAGCAACAGTGTACTCATATAGATAAAATAAATAATAAATAATTCTAAAGAGAAAGACAAACAGGAAGGAAGGGAGGGAGGGAGGGAGGGAGAGAGAGAGAGAAGGAAAGAAAGAAAATGCCTCCCCATAGAAAGCAGGCTGAGCAAGCCACGAGGAACAAGTCAGTAAGCAGCATCCCTCCATGGCCTCCTGCCTCGAGGTTTCTGCCATGTTCCTGTCCTGACTTCCTTCAATAACAAACAGCAGTATGGAAGCGTAGTCATGGTGTTTCATCACAGAAATAGACACCCTGACTAAGACAGCGTGTTTGTTCATTATTATGATGTTTTTAACCTTGATAGAGCAATGTAAAGAGCCGAGGTAATAGATGACTTACCAGGAGAATGAAATCCTGTTATCTTACACTAGTCTGCTAGATTATTCAAGTCTGGTTTGCAGACCAGCCCAGCTTAACCTAGGGGACAGGAGTGAGCACCTCTTGGTTTGAATTCCACCACCGTATCCATAGCTCTTAGCATCTGAGTGAGAACTATGTAAAAAACAAACAAACAAACAAACAAACAAACAAAAAACCAAACCAAACCAAAAACAAAAACAAAAAAACCCAGTTCTGGAATACAATCATTTAAAAAGGTTCATAGCGGGCGGAGAGATGGCTCAGCAGTTAAGAGCATTTGCTGCTCTTGCAAAGAATCTGAATTGGGTCCCTCACACCCCCACCCCCACCCCCTACACCCTCCCACACCCCACGCTGTATCAGTAGGCTCACAACCATCTATCTGTAACTCCAGGGGATTTGGTGCCCTCTTCTGGCCTGTGTGGGCATATTTGAACACACACACATGCATACTGAATACAAACTATCTTTTCAAAAAATACATTAGCAGGTTATGATGACATATGCTTTTAATTCCAGCACTTTAGAGGCAGAGGTAGGCAGATCTCTGAGTTCCAGGCCAGCCTGTTCTATATAACAATTACCATGCTAGCCAGAGATACATAGCAAGACTCTCCCAAAACAAGAACAACAAAAAGACTCATTCTTGAGTGGGTGAGCTGTGTTTTGGGTAGTTCCTACTCCATGTCCTCCGCTGTGGGCTACTTTCTATTCCCAACCCTCCCAATTGCAGAGGCCAAGGCTCTGGGGCAGAATGCCAAGCCTAGCAAAAAGATGCAACAAGATAAGAAAATAAGAATGTATTAACTTAGAATTTCGGGCAAACAAACAGGAAAGAGAGAGAGAGAGAGAGAGAGAGAGAGAGAGAGAGAGAGAGAGAGAGAGAGAGAGAGAGAGAGAGAGAATATGGAGGAGACCTGAACCCCAAAACATGGGGAACACTGAGCCCAGTGCTGAGGAGGACGTGGAGCCACGGAAACACAGAACCACTGAAGTCTTTGTTGGAGGTGTGACTCTGCAAGATGGTGTAACCACTTCGGAGGACAGTTTCACACAGCTAGATGGAATGTTTCTGTGTCCTTCAGATTAGCATGCTGAATCTCTTCCCTCTGTTTCAGGAGAGAAGGGCTTTATGGAGTCAGTAAAGGTAAAACAAAGTCACGGGAACAATAGAGCCAGGTCTCCTCTCTCCCCTCCCCATCCCCTGTCCCGTGCCTCCCTTCCCCTCTCCCCTCTACGGGAGGGTGAGTAGATCAGGCAATCATCTCTAAACCAAAAGAAAAGAATTAGCATGAAACCTGCTTTGCTAGTCCCTTGGCTTTGGAAAGCTAGAACCCAGAACTGTGAGAAACAGTGTCTGTTGTTTAACCTGCCCAGTGGGTTTGCTGTGGCAGTCCGCACTAAGTCAGGCAGATCCTCACAGAACTAAACACACCCTTACCATATGGTTCAGCAAGCTCAGCCCTTGGTATCTGCCCAAATGAGCTGAAAATGTATGTCCACACTGAAAATGTATGCCCACACAAGAACCTGCAACATGGACGTTTATAGCAGCTACAGCCACATTTGCCAAACGGGGGAACGACCAAGATGTCCCCTGGGGAGAGCATAAGTTAAAAAAATCTGGTACAGTCAAACAATAGGAATGATTCAGTGCTAAAGAGAAGTGAGCCAGCATACTAGGAGGAGACATAAGGCTGATACACATATTGCCACATGAAAGAAACGGCCCTAAAAGGCTGTATACCAGATGATTCCGACAATAGAATATTCTGAGAAAGATGAGAATCCAGGGATGGTAACGAGATCAGTGGTCATCTGATCCGTACTTACACGTGAACATGCATTAAATGCCACACAACTCCTCAGAAGTATACACAATTTCTGTGTTTCAAATAAAAATAGAAGTGCATCTATATTTTAAAAGATCAGTGGCCACCAGAGGTTAGAGGGAGGGAGGAACAGGCTTTGATGTATATGGCGGTAGAATTCCTGTGTGGGCATTGCAGTGGTGGGCACCTGTCCCTCTGCACCCCTCTGCAGAATGTACTGCAGGAGAGACGTCTAATATAAACCATAACTTCACTTAACAGTTACAGATCGTTGCTAAATTCTTTTCCAGTGGAAGACATAAACAACATCTACCCCTTCTCCTAAGGCGCCAATGACAATCTGAGGCACAATTCTATCAGAGTTCACTCTCGGGAATTATTGGGGTTCCTTACAGAGCATAGGTGAAGGGTTATTTACAGGGGTGTGGCTGCTGCTCCCACAACAGGCCGCACATGAGAAGCCTTACCCAACAGGGACGGGGTCCTTTTATCTGCATGAATGAAGCCCCACTTCTCCAGTTTCCTCAGCCCTGTATACTCCAGCCCCTCCTTGAGACGACGTGAGACTGAGTTACATACGACAGGTGGTAGGGTGTCACTGGATACTCAGGTGAGGAGCTTGGGACCCTTCCATCGCTCCAAGAGAGGATGTCGTAGTCACCAAGCCCAGCTGAGGGAGGCCTTTTGCGAAGGGGCACCACTGAGCACCTCAGCACATATAAGCATTCACTACACCTCTTTCCTCCAGGTTTGACAGGATCACAGCACCACACTGAAGCAGGACAGGTGTGAGACACACAGAAGATCAGGCCAAATGACAGTCTCTCCTGGGCGGCAGGGCTCACAAGCCCCCTCCTTTTCTGAATATCAATTGTTATCATATAATAAGAAAACAACTGGTTTGGAGGTTTCTGTGCTTTTTCTTTCTTTCTTTCTTTCTTTCTTTCTTTCTTTCTTTCTTTCTTTCTTTCTTTCTTTTTCTGTGTATTTTCTAAGAGTTTTCGATTTTAGGGGTGGGGCACCAAGGTCTTTGTGCTTATAGACATACACTAGGAGAATGCTTGTTCCTTCAAGGGATGAGATGCAAAACCCATTTTCCACCCAGAAGGTTGGAGCTGATGTGGTTTTAGCCTGGTAACGGTTGGGCACTCACGATCTGTGTGACTGGAGACTTTCCAGTACCAAACCTCCATTGACCTCTCCCCTCCCATAAGCTTGCTTTTCTCAGTCAATGTATACAACCTATCTTTATGGAAGGTACCGCCCATGCACTTTACAAAGGGTTTCAATGTAGTTCCATCTACATTTAACTTACTGTGGTCCCCAGAGAGACTTAGGTAAACGTTGTTGAGTAAGTGAATTAATCATTAAAGGAATAGTTTCCACAGTGTTGCTGTGCTCTGTTTAAATATGCCCAAAAATAAACCATTCTGTTACAGAGTATTTGTTCACATTGTGAACCCAGAAACTGTGAACTGGAAAACAAAAAAATGGTTTCTTGTAGTGGTGTGACTCAGCCCTACCACACTCCTTTAACCCAAGACCTTCCTGTAAACAAGAGCTAAAAAGAGTCAAGATGCAGAACAAGCAGTTGAACATAAGAAAACCCAGTTAAAGCCGGGCATGGTGGTGCACGCCTTTAATCCCAGCACTTGGGAGGCAGAGGCAGGCGGATTTCTGGGTTCGAGGCCAGTCTGGTCTACAAAGTGAGTTCCAGGACAGCCAGGGCTACACAGAGAAACCCTGTCTCGAAAAACAAAAACAAAAACAAACAAACAAAACCAGTTAAGAGTTCATCAGAAGGATACTTTTCTGTTCTAGTTTATACGTAAACTTATGTATAAATGGGGGTCTTTAGTTGAAGGGTATTTAAGACAGTGCGGAGAGGAAGAGCTTTTTCCTTCTGGGATTGTGGTGAAGTAGGAGGGTTAGCTGGGTGCTTTCTCTGCCTCTCTGAGCTAGTAAGCTTTCACCGCAGTATCTGACTCCTGAGTCTTCAATTTGTAAATCGAATGTTTGGGATTTTGTTTGAAAAAAAAAAAAAAAAAAAAAAAAAAAAAAAACACAACTCAAACACAACTCGGTGTCAGACTCCTGAAGTTTGANGCAGTATCTGACTCCTGAGTCTTCAATTTGTAAATAGAATTATATATATATAGTTTGAAAAAAAAAAAAAAAAAAAAAAAAAAAAAAAAAAAAAAAAAAACACAACTCGGTGTCAGACTCCTGAAGTTTGAGCCAACACTGGCTACTGAGTTGTGTGGTGCCAAACTGCCTTCTTACCTCCTGTAGCTTGTCACCCTGCTGCCCACGAAGGTCGTAGAGACTCCCCGTATGTGTGTAATGTATGTGTGTGATATATGTGTGTGTACATGTATGTGTAGAAGAACGTGCACACCCGGAAGCCAGCAGCTAAAGTCCAGTGTCTTCCTCGGTAGCCCCCCGCATTACTTTTGAGGTAAGTTTTCCCATTGAACCCTAAGACCCTAAGTCGGTTTCCCCTAGACTGGCTGTCCAGCAAGTCCTGGGGTTCTTTGCCTCTCCCAGCTCTGAGGTTACAGACACTTTGGACTTTTAAGAATATTTATTTATTTATTTACTTAGTTTGTTTGTTATATGTGTATATAGGGCCACCGTGTGCATGCAGGAGCCCATGCAGGTCAGAAGAAGCAATAGATCTCCTAGAAACGGAACTAATGGAGTTACAGACACGTGGGAGTCGCCATGTGGATGCTGGGAACTGACCTTGGGTACTCTGTAAGAACGGAAAGTGCACTTGATTGTGGAGTCATCTCTCCCGCCCCCTCCAGCTTTTACACAGCTGCTTGGATCCATACTCTCGTCCTCACACTTCCGCAGAAACCACTTTACATTGTCATTTTAAAAAAATTTAGATGGTTTTGTGTGTATGAGTGTTGGCCTGCACGTATATATGTGTACCACAGACATACCTGGTGCCTAAAAAAAAGCCAGAAGAGGGTGTTGGGCCCCTTGAAACTAGAGTTACAGGTGGTTAGGAGCCACAATGTGGGTGTGAGAACCCAGGTCTGCTTAATACTTTAGCCATATCTCCAGCTCCTGTCTTTTTTTTTTTTTTTTTTTTTGGTTTTTGGTTTTTTGAGACAGGGTTTCTCTGTGTAGCCCTGGCTGTCCTGGAACTCACTTTGTAGACCTCGAACTGCCTGCCTCTGCCTCGAAGTGCTGGGATTAAGGGCCCAGCTTCCAGCCCCTGTCTTAAAAAAACCAAACCAAAACAACAACAACACAAAATTTATTTTAAAAGATCAGTTGCAAACACACACAGAGACGCACAACCACATACACTGTGCTGGTGAGTTTTTCTGTGACAAGCTAGAGTCATATGAGAAGAGGGAATAGCGACTGAGAAAATGCCTCCATCAGACTGGCCTGTAGCAATGTCTGGTGGGTCTGATGTGGGAAGGCCCAGCCGCTGTGAGCAGTGCTAGCCCTGGGCTAGTGGTCGTAAGGGCAAAAGGACCATGGGGAACAATCCTGTAAGCAGCTCTCCTCCCTGGTCTCTGCCTCCGTTCTTGTCTGCAGGTTTCCACCTTGAACGCCTGCCCTGACTTAATGATGGGATGTGAGCCAAATAAGGCCCCCTCTTCCCCAGGTTGCTTTTGGCCCTGGTGTTTTGTCATAGCGACAGAAATCAAACGAAGACACGCATAATTCAAAATAAATCTTGAAAAAAATAAGATGGAGAGTGACCAAGGAAAACACCCATTGACCTCTATCTTTCACACGCACGCGCGTGCGCGCGCGCACACACACACACTATTAACTAATTTTAGTAAAGCTGTGAGACAATTCTTGCACCCCTAAATTTTTAAGTAAATATTTGTGCATTTTTATGTGCATATGTGAGAGTGTTTTGAGAAAAAGTCTGCAGGTGCAGAGGCTAGAGCCTCCTGCAGGTGCTGAGGACAGATTTTTTTTTCTCCATATTATTTCTGTCTGTTTGTTTGTTTGAGACAGGGTCACTCTGCATGCATATGTATGCCAAACTGGTAAGTTCTGCCTCCCTCAGCCCTCTGAATGCTGGGATCTATCTGTCTGTATCTATCTACCTACCTACCTACCCATCCGTGTGTGTCTGTGTGTGTGTGTGTGTGTGCCCCAGCGCGTGAGAGCATTCTCACTGCCACGGTGTGCTTGGGCAGGTCCGAAGACAATTCTGGAGTCTGTTCTCTCTCTAACTCATCTCTCTAGCCTAGATTTTTTTTTTTCCTAAGTGCACTTAAAAAAGAAAAGCTCTGGGAATGGAAGCCAAGGCTGCACAAACGTTAGACAACTTCCAACACACCGCTTTCCCTTTCCCTTCGCCTTTTGATTCTCTTGTCTTTCAGCCCAACCCTCCTTCTAATCGGTTTATCCCCCACCATCATACCACCCTCTTCAGGTACCAGCTTAAAAAAAAATCCTTAAGTTTCTTTCACTAAGTAGAGAGACCCATCCCTTCACAGGCTCAAGAACCAGGCGGCCAGGGTGCGTCTTACTCGGTCCACAACAGACAGTTTCACCCCGCAGGAGTGCGGTAGGAAGCCGCATGCGCAGGGACGAGCACTTTCCCTGCGATGTGCAAACAGCACCACCGCCCTTCTGCCCTCTTGCGGCCGGCACCTTAGGCAACATCAGGCCTCCCCCTGCCGCCGTTCTGGATGCTCAAACCACCAAAACCCAGCCCAGCGCAGGCATTTGGCCACCCAGGCTGAGTTTCCTCAGACGTAGAGACCCACGCAGAGACCAGATTGTAAAGTGTGTGGTAGTTGCAGGCAGGGTGGGGTAGGGTGCAAACCCCCAATTGTCCAGCCCACAGAACGCCAAACTCCCGGAGACCCAGTCTCCAAGTTCCCCAGTTTTGCCCTGAGACCCAGACCCCCCCAGACCCCCCCCCAGCTCTGCGGACCCAGCATCCACCCAGACCCAGGTCCCAGCTTTTGGTGTCCCAGCTTCCCCAGCTCCCCATCCCCTCCCCCACCCCTCCAACCCCCGACTCCCTCGCCCAGCTCCCCGGCCTCACAGGTGGCCGTCACTCCTAGTCTCTCTGCTCTCTAGTTCCCCAGTTCCCGGCTCTCCAATCCCCTAGCCCCCGTTCCCGCAGCATCTCAGCCCCACATCTCTCTAGACACCCTGTCTCCCCCAGTCCTCCCCCATCTCAGCGCCCCCCTCCCCAGCATCATAGGGCGCGGTTGCTCCGGCAGTTGGCCAGGAGCGGCCAGCTGGGGGCGCCTCTGTCTTGTGGTTCCTGTGCTCGGGAATTTTCCACCCCAGGAACTCACAAATTGTTCTCCCATTATCTGATTTAAATAAAATGTGTATGTATGTATTTGTATTTTAAAAAGGAGCTCTGATGGGCCAGGCTCACTGAGGTAACAATACAAACAAGTACTGCCAACTAAGAACTATGCCAAACACTGAAGGAGCCTGGCCTCAGCCAAAGAAAGCTTGCTCTCTTCCTAAAGGAGATGGGTAAACAATCGGACAGCAGGTTTGATTTGGTTTGGGGGTCAACCCGCTGTCACTGAACTGCACCCCGAACAAAGATGGCAATTCTTCAGAATTTAAATTCTAATTCAGATGCTCATAAAGAGACCCATGGTTTCATAGTGAGATTGTGTTTCCGAACAAAACGAAAGAGACACAGAAAATGAAACAAAAATTCACAGACCATTACCCTTTCTTTTTTTTATTATTTTTTATTTTTTATTTTTATTTATTTTTTTGTTGTTGTTGTTTTTGTTTTTCGAGACTGGGTTTCTCTGTGTAGCCCTGGCTGTCCTGGAACTCACTCTGTAGACCAGGCTGGCCTCGAACTCAGAAATTCGCCTGCCTCTGCCTCCTGAGTGCTGGGATTAAAGGCTTGTGCCACCACGTCCGGCTTACCCTTTCTTTTACAATACTTTCCTCCTCTTCTTCTTCTTCTTCTTCTTCTTCTTCTTCTTCTTCTTCCTCCTCCTCCTCCTCCTCCTCCTTCTCCTCCTCTTCCTCCTCTTCCTCCTCTTCTTCCTCCATCTCCTTCTTCACATTGACATGTAGACAGATGTGCATGTATGGCCTGTGCCTTTAATTCCAGGAAACTAGAGGTAGCTTTCCCTGAGCCCCAGGCCAGCCCGCTCCACAAAATGATTTACAGGCCTGCCAGAGCTTCATAATAAGACCCTGCTTTAAAGATAGACAGACAGACAGACAGACAGACAGACAGATAGATAGATAGATAGATAGATAGATAGATAGACAGACAGATAGACAGATTAAAAGGCATAATAAAAACAAAGCAAACGAACACGCTGGTGGCTGTGTGGTAGGGACTCATACTTTATACTTCTGTACATGTTCAAAAATTGCTAATTAAATACAATTTAGTCTTGTCCACCTGTAACCCCATCACCCAGATGGCTGTGGCAGGAAGATTAATGCAAGTTCAAGATCAACCAGGGCTACACTGAGAGTCTCTCTATCCAGTACAGAGTCTGTAGGAGACGGTGCAGTGTTTGAGAAAGAATTAAAGTTGTCCTCACACCATGATGTAACTGACAGGCCAACGGAGCATTAAGAAGAAATTGCCAGGTCAGCGTGTGCTGCATGGTAAAGCATGTACTTTGTACACATGAGACCCTTGGCTTCATCCCCAGTTCCCCAGTGACCCCTCAAATAAGTCGGAACTGCTTTCTCCTTCCGCTCCAGACACTCTCAAGATGGCCACTGTCAGTACCCCCTCCCCCCTCAGTGCGCGCGCGCACACACACACACACACACACACACACACACACACACACACACACACACGCGAACACCATCCCTGCATTAGTAAGTGTGTTAGCTTTTGGTCATTGTGACAAAACAACCTGAGAAAATCAACTTAAAAAGAGGAAAGGTTAATTTTGACTCACAGTTTCAAAGGACCTGTTGTAACTAGCATTGTACATCACAGCCAGAGGTGTGTGTGGTGGATAAAACTTCATCTCCTGGAAGCCCGGGGAACACCTCAGGAGAGGACTGAGGCTCCAATATTCTTTTCAAGGGTGTGGCCCCAATGACCTAACTTTCTTCTAGTGGGCCCACTTCCTAAAAATTCCAAACCAAATAGCACTGTAGTCTGGGGACTTTTCACACTGGGCTTTGGGAGACAGTCCAGGTCCAGATTCCACAGGAAGTGAAGCTAATTATCCCACTCCTGGAATCTCTGCTGGCTGTGCTCCTGGCTGCTTAGAGAATTAAGAACCTATGAGTGCCTCAGGAGAGCCGGGCCTCCGCAGGCACATTCACAGCAATTGGTCAGTAGAGGCAGGGTGGGCCAGGATTTCATCCTGGGCCACACAGATGTAGCGAAACCAGCCTGGGATACAGGAAAAGCCTATCTAAAAATAAACAATAACAAAACAACCACAAACAAACAAACAAACAAACAAAAACCCCCAGAGAATCAGCAGCTGCTGGAAAGAGATGCCACGCTGGGAGCGTCTCCAGCTCACAAGGCAGAAACACCCATGTGGGGACTCAGGCTCCCAGATCACGGTCACAGCCGAGCCTCCAGCCAGCAGCTCACAAACGTGTCTTATCCATTCCCACTTCAAAAGCACAGGAACCCAGTTAAACCTATTCTCACACTAACAGTGAATAGTTCCTTAACGTAAGTATGTATCAAATGTCTGGAATGTTCCTACTCGTTAAAAAAACAAAAACAAACTATTTGCTGTTTCCTAACTTAACTTGAGTGCCCCATCCTGCTTTATAGCATTGGGCACACAGTTTCCTCTGTAGAGTAGTAGTAGTACACAGCCCAAATTAAAAAAAAAAAAAATCAAAGATTGGGGTGTGGGGGTGGGGCATCATACACTCTTGTGCTGGGGGCAGTCCTGAGCGCTGCTCTCTGGTGCTTCAGTGACAGGCTGATAGCAGAGGCTAGCTCCTCCTCAGTGTTCAGCTCCCTTCTGCCTGTCTGCCTGGCATCCCTTGGTCTCCACTGGCTTCCTAGGGTCACTTCTGAAAAACAAAAACAAAAACAAAAACAAAACAAAACAACTCCTTTCACCCTAATTCCTGTGTCAGGGTCTGTTTGAGAAGAACCCACTTTGAGAGAAGGGGGTGATCTAGAGGCAGTGGTCAGACCTGGGGGTTCACTGAGAACTTCTAGAAGCATGTTTCAGGCCTGGTAACTCATTCCTCACCAACACCAGAAGAAACTGAAGCACAGAGGCCAGCCGACCCAACATCTGCAGCGTTCCCAGCCAGAAGGAGGTAGGAGACAGAAGGGCAGGTCAGAGGTCAGAGGCTCTGCTTTCCTTCATCATGTGCCACTTTGGAGCTATTATCAACAGTGGGGAACATTCTAGCAAGTCACTTATACCCATGCCCACACACTCCTGTGGGCCAGCTGTGAGGCCCTAAAGAGTGGATTTCCCTCACCACTGCCAAGCCGTTTGCCAAGTGGTTACATAAGACAAGCAAACCTTTTTTTTTTTTTTTTTTTTTACTTTTATTTTTGTGGCACATCCTGAATACCTGTGAGCTTTTTGACCTGGGTAGGGGCAGGCTCTGACTACAAAGCCAATGCTGCCTTAGGACTGATGATCCTCATCTGAGCCTCCAGGCTGCTGGAGTGCTGGGCTTCGGGAATGTCCCATTGAGCCCGTCTGCTGGTGTCTGCACACTCTTTCCATTGCAGTGGCTTAGACTGTCTTCCCCTCGGGCTTCCTCTCTGACCTCACCTCCTTGGCAGCTTGTCTTGTTTTGTATTCTTCGGGTTGTGTTCTTTTCACTTAAAGCTAGTTCTTGTTGCCAAGCACGGCCCACATGCCTGTAATCCCAGCACCGAGGAAAACTGAGGCAGGAGGCTGCAAAGCAAGGCCCTTTCTCAGAAAAGCAACAAACAAACAAACAAACAAACAACAACAACAAGGCCTTCCGCATTCCAGAAGCGTCAGGCTGTGGGCAGGGACCTTGTCCTGAGCAGAGATAGGGATCACGGCCAGGCCCCTGCCACGCTCCTCTAACAGGCAGGAGCAGAGTGAAGACTGAGGCAGCTAGAAGGAGCCGGATCTAGGCTCCTTTCTGAAGTAGCCAGATGTACTGCTCCGGAAGTTACAGGTCCTGCAGGAAAGGGTGATAGCGATTGGCCAGTGGAGTTTCCTGGTGCTAAGCCTACTGAGCAAGGGGTGCATGGAAATCGGGGAGGGAGCTCGGTTCCAGAATGGCAATGGCAGGGATGGAATGGGGGAGAAGAGGTCTGGGGATGATGTGGCAGGAATCTCAGCAATTCTTTTGAGAGCCTTGAGCCTGGCTGAGGCCACTCCAGAGTTAGTGTGGCCAGGCAAGCCTGCAAAGCCAGTGGGAGGAGGGGAACCTCAAAGGAGCCGAGTCTCACAGGGGAAGGAGGCAGCTCTGGACAGTGCTGTACAGGGTGTCCCCACCACGGGCAGGAGGCTGATCTTCTCGCCTCTCCGGATCCCCCACCCCCACCCCCACTTCCACCCCCACCCCGCGCTGCGCTGCAGTCCATAGCTCCCTCAACTGCTTGCCCAGGGCCACGACCTGGTACTATGCATTTGTTTGTAGCCCGTAGCATCTGAGTCAGATGTTAGGTGGGGACAAAGCAGCTCAGCTGTCAGACAAATGGTCCCCACTTATGAGAGCAGAAATGGGTTCAGAAAGAGACATGACTTACCTCCCCCCCACCCCCATCACAAGAAAAAGAAAACAGGAATTGGTCAGGGCAATTGGGGCCTGCCAGGCTGAAGTCCAGAGAGAAAGGTGTAGGGGAGGGGTGGGCACAGGATGAGGAGACTGTTGCCACAGACCTCAGGAGGTCTAAGGGACTGCTACTCAGTGGATCCTGGGCCTGTTGCTTTAAGGCCAGACAAGTTTGTCTCCTGAGACAAGGCTGCTGCTCTGCTCCGGATCACCTCCTAGGAATGCGAGGGGAATTTGTTAACAAACTTGCTTTGTTATCTCTACTGTTCACTACCCACTCCTAAATTGGTTTTGAGCTAGGACCAGGCTCCTTGCCCTAGGTAGATTCTGCTTGTCACGCTCGCTCTCACGAGCTCTCTCTCAGCTTCTGTCTCCCTGACAGGGTTCACACCCACACTTTCTCTCCCCTCAGCTCTTCTCTCTGCAGTGTCCTGCCTTGGCAGCTCTTTTACCCTTTCATTTTAAGCTAGCATTCTTACCTTTAAATTAACATTTCACTTGTGTGTGTGTGTGTGTGTGTGTGTGTGTGTGTGTGTGTTTGTGTGTGCCTGCTCACACCGTCGTGGTACATGTGTGGAGGTCAGGAGCCCATTTGAAGGAGTCAGTTCTCATTCCACCACGTGGGTGCCTGAATTCAAACTTAGGTCATCAAGCTTGGTGGCAAGAGACTTGGGCCACTGCTACCTGGCCACCCTAAGCTGACTTTCTTAATGTGTTCATACTGTTCCCACATCTCATGACCCAGTCATGCTGCTGCTGCTGTGACATGCTGTCCCACCCCCACCCGTCCATGATGCTTCCCCATGATTCTCTCCCTTCTCATTGTTGGAAAAGAATATTCTTGATATCACACAAAGAAGCACCCAAACAAAGCAAAATTAACCTGACAAGGCAGTTCTTTTGGGGGAAAGAAAAAAAAAGGTGTGCCATGCCGGTACCTAATCCAGGCTAGCAAGCAGCATGCCTGGTGGCCAAGACAGCTTCTATCGTTCATCCCTATAGGAAAAAAAAAAACAACAACAAAAAAACCCAAACCAAACCAAACCAAAACAAACAAACAAAAAAAAAAAAAACACGAGTCTTTCTGTCAAGTGTTATAAAACTTGTGTCTAGGACAAAGAGCGTGAATTATTTTATCTCCCCATCTTTTATGTCTTGATCACAGCACCCTGTAAAACCTTTGTTTACACAAAAGCCCACTGCTCTGGTTTAGGAATTTGATGGCCTGGAGCAGTGACCTTTTCCTCCTGGGGGGGGGGGGGTGCCCCTTCCTTCTGGATTTCCTGTGTAAGAGTTCTCGGTGTGCTCCTATGTGTCAGCCCTGTGGTATCCTGTGGTTTCCTGGT
>NC_034603.1:29618604-29644506 GCF_900095145.1 Mus pahari | reverse complement strand
CTACACAGAGAAACCCTGTCTCGAAAAAAACAAATAAAATAAAATATAATAAAATTAAAAAAAAAATTTAAAAAAAAAGTAAAACTTTACCAAAGTCTACAGACTCTCGGGATGGGCTCACAAGATTACCATTCTATTTGCCCCTCCTCCTTTTCCCTTTGGCCTCCGAGTCTGATCCGCTCTCGGGCACTCTGAGAGCTATTGGAGTGGCTAAAGTCAGTGTGATGTCCACTCCTGAGGGTTTCTAGGGAGAGAGAAAGAAAAAGACGTGGCCATCACTTAATTTGTACATCAAAACAACAGTGGGCCTGTCTCTCTTGGCGGTAGGTAGGTGTTGCCGTGAACCAAGACCTGAAGTCTTACATCTGGGCAGCCTTTTCCTTATCAAGAAGGAAACCATTAGTGAGAAATAGTTATCAAAATAGCATGGAACGTGGGTAAAAGCCTAATGTCTGGGGCATCTGATCCCTTGGACTGCCGGAGAAATAGACCACTTGTCTTTGGTCATACTTGCCTAATGCCTGTTTGAGACTTAGAGGGACAAAGTTGGTACGTTTTTTTTTGTACTGTAAAGGCCGGTTGAGAATCTAGTTCTCTGGGGTCACCTGGCCTGAGAGGAACCCCTGGCCACTCTCTCTCTCCTTTGACCTGATGTTCCGTTTATATAAGGATAGGTCAAAAAAGGTTTCATTTGGAAGCAGTGAGGAAAATCTTTTCTTGGTATCCACTTTCCTTTCTGTAGACTGAAGGCTGGTAAGAGTTCACTGGGTGGGGTCTCCATAACTTCCGAGGAAAAGAAAACAAGCGACTCCCCGCAGTTACAGGGCAATGTTTTAAGAGATACCCCATAGTTCCCTGGAACCTAGCTGACCTTGGAAAAGCCAAGGGACAAGATCCGGTCCCTTTTTAAATTCTTCTGATGACATTAGTGTCAGCTTCCATATCTGCTTAGTGAACACTGAGAGTGTGGGTTATACCACGCTGGTGTCATTCAATGCTGTTTTATATTTAGATAAAACGGAGGCCAATCAAACAAACAGGTTAAAGTAAACTTTGGCCGCACATTTTTGTCCTTGTAATTGGTTGAAACGCAAACCAACAACCCCATTGGGTTAAATAAAGTTTGACGTCAATGTATTGAACTTTGACCCTAGAAAGTTTAGCACCACATATACAAAGTCTCATCTTTTATATACTGTATTTAACTCACTCAGACCTTTGTAACCTGCTTATGCTTTCCAGCTCCATCCTTCCGAGCAGCAGTCAGTTAGCCCGGCAGGTACAGCTGGCCTGATGGAGACAGTCATTGCTTGGTTTGAGGCCAGCTTTCTGCACTGCCATATTTATAAAGAAGGCTAAATCCAAGGTATATGCATAGGAGAATGACTCAAATTAATATGACCTGCACACATACTTAAACTTTGTAGCCTTTTAAGTGTCGAGGTAAAACACAAGACATTCAAAACATTTGTGTGTGTGTGTAGGGGGGGGGAACTGGATTACTGAAGGAACGGATCAATGGTTAAGTACAGTGCATATTACTCTTGCTGAGGACCTGAGCACCCACATCAGGCGGCTCACAACTGTCTGTAACTCCAGCTGCGGAGGTCTGACACCCTTAGCTAGTCTCTGAAGGCTCCTGCACTCTCACATCCTTATCCCCTACACAGACCACACACTTATACATAATTAAAAATAAATCTTTCTAAAGTCTTTTTATATATATATAAAATTTGTACAGTCTAGAGAATGATCTGCTACAGCTGTGCTTTTAGTTTTGAATGAGTGTAAGTAGCTCATAGGAAAGACAGAAAGCACCAGCACACAGTAGGACATCACCAAATTGGTGTCATAAGATCCAGCAGAGCCGGGCGTGGTGGCTCACGCCTTTAATCCCAGCACTTGGGAGGCAGAGGCAGGCGGATTTCTGAGTTCCAGGCCAGCCTGGTCTACAAAGTGAGTTCCAGGACAGCCAGGGCTACACAGAGAAACCCTGTCTCGAAAAACCAAAAAAAAAAAAAAAAAAAAAGAAGGAGTTAGAGAAAATAGCCAAGNAGCTAAAGGAGTCAGCAACCCTATAGGAGAATCAACAATATGAACTATCCAGTATCCCCCAGAGCTGTGTCTCTAGTTGCATATGTACCAGAGGATGGCCTAGGCGTCCATCAATGGGAGGAGAGGCCCTTAGTCGTGCGAAGATCATACGTCCCTGTACAGGGGAAAGCCAGGGCCAGGAAGTGGGAGTGGGTGGGTTGGGGAGCAGGGCAGGAGAGAAGGTATAGGGGACTTTCAGGGTTTTTTTTTTGTTTTTTTTTGTTTTGTTTTTTTTTCGAGACAGGGCTTTTCTGTGCAATCCTGGCTGTCCTGGAACTCACTCTGTAGACCAGGCTGGCCTTGACTCAGAAATCCCCCTGCCTCTGCCTCCCAAGTGCTGGGATCAAAGACGTGCGCCACCACTGTCCAGTCTTTTTTTGTTTTGTTTTTTTGTTTTTGTTGTTGTTGTTTTGTTTTGTTTTTGGTGGGACTTTCAAGATAGCATTTGAAATGTAAATGAAGAAAATGTCTAATAAAAAAATTTTTCAATGTGGGAAAAGAAAAAAGAGCCAGGCGTGGTGGTGCATACTTTTAATCCCAGCACTTGGGAGGCAGAGGCAGGCGGATTTCTGAGTTGAGGCCAGCCTGGTCTACAGAGTGAGTTCCAGGACAGCCAGGACTACACAGAGAAACTTTGTCTCGGAAAAAAAAAGAAAGAAAGAAGGAAAGAAAAAAGAAATATATAAGCCTATACAGATCAATCTCATTTAAACCATCATTCTCTGTAAACCTTAAACTTAGAGTCAAATAAATTAATTCACTCTTTAAAAAAAAATTGAAAAGAACCTGATAAGGGCTAGCAGCAGCCTGTTCTTGTCCTTAGTCTATCTATGTCACTGTAACTGGGAAGGGTGAACAAAAGCAGAGCTGCCCAAGGCTCAGTGTGGTAGGAACAAAACCAGGCAAAGCTGGAGAAAAGGCCTGTCAAGAAGAGGTAGGATGTTATATTTCAATTAGAGAAAAAAAAAAGTCTCAGAGACACGGCAGAAAGAGCTGGTCTTAAAACCCAGTGAAGCCGCATCACCAGCCTCCCACACAAGCAGACAGATTTCTCTTTGCCTCTGGCTGATGTACCCGCCTCCTGTCAGCAACTTTTCTAGGGCTTGCCTGGGTCCTGGAAACCTGACTGGGAGTAAAAGGTTATAAGGCAAGACCGATGGTCAGATAAAGCTGTGTTGAGTGGGCCATGTACTCGGATGGAAATGCACAGGCAGCAGTCGGATGGAAATGCACAGGCAGCAGTGTGGATGCTGAGTGAATATATATATATATATATATATATATATATATATATATATATATAATGAGTGAACTTGATCTATCTATCTATCTATCTATCTATCTATCTATCTATCTATCTATCTATCTATCTATTTCATCAACAAGGCAGGTTAGCTAACCTCAGAAGGGTGTCTCTGTAGGATAGTAATCTGGTGGGGGGGTGGGAGTGACGATACAGTCGTATGAAGCAGGAAGCTATGGCCAGTGCTTTTAGAACTGTTTTTAGCTAAAGGTCAAACCTTAGTCAACATCCATATTAGACCAGCGAAAGCTGTTGCCATTCCCCTGAACCTGGCCCAAGGAAAACTGCCATTTCCATGAGAGCCAGACTCACTCTTTGTTTGCTTGGCTGGTTTGCTTGTTCGATTGTTTTGTGACAGCTCTGGCTGTTCTAGAACTTGCTCTGTAGACCAGACTGGTCTTGAACTCAGAGATCCACCTGCCTCTGGCTCCCGAGTGCTGAGATTAAAGGGGCACACCACTATTGCCTGGTGACATTGGCACTCTTTACCTGGGTGTGCTCATGACAATACACATCCACTCAGGACTTCATCTGTTCTCCACATCTTGTGATTGATCTATCCTTTGGGTCTTGGTTCAGATCTGTGCTTTACCAGAACTTGACCCTGGCTTACTGTAAATTCTCACAAACATCCCAGGGGTAGCCATTGCAAACTGTTAGTCCTTATTAGTAGCTGGCTAGTGCTGGAGGCATATAGCTAGGAAAATGCTTTATTCCATACTGGGAAACAGTAAATATATCAAGCAAAACAAAGTATCAAAGGTCCAAAAAGGGGGGACTGGAGAGATGACTCCATGGCTAAGTGCACTGTTGTTCTTCCAGAGGACCTGGGTTCAATTCCCAACACCCACATGGTGGCTCACAACTGTCTGTAACTCTAGTTCCAGTGGACCTGACACCTTTACACCAGTGCACACAAAATAAAATTTAAAAATTTAAAAAATTATTTATTTAAGTCCAAAAAAAAAGAAGGCAGTAGAGGTGTTTCTTAGTCTGGTATAGAAAAATGCATTGAGTTAATCATTAGGCAATGTAGCTCATTCAGGAAGCTGAAAATTCAAGAGAAGAGGATTGGACTATGTAATTAACTAATGGAATGCCTGTGGTCCAGGAAATTCTAGGGCCATGATGATCCCCTGGGAGCTTGATGGTACTGGGAAGTGTTAGGGGTGCTATGGTCTTGGGTCTTGATAGCATGAACTGCAAGTCTCTTGAAGTCTTGATGATGTCATTGGCAACAAAATAGCAACAAATCACATGATAACTTTTGGTTATGGTGAGCCGAACGACAAAATGGGGTCATCCCCCACTATGGCAAAAGTCCCTATGGGATCCACACATCATACAGAGTAAATGCTGACAATCACTCTTTTTTTTTTTTTTTCAAACAAGCATTCATACTAGATTAGTATGAATATAACAGAAGAAATTACCCCGTGTATGTAGGCCCAAAATAGAAAAGTTTTTTTTTAATGTATTTATTATATGAGTACACTGTAGCTGTTTTTCAGACATACCAGAAGAGGGCATCAGATCTTCATTACAGAGGATTGTAAGCCATCATGTGGTTGCTGGGAATTGAACTCAGGACCTCTGGAAGAGCAGTCAGTGCTCTTAACTGCTGAGCCATCTCTCTAGTCCCCAAAACAGAAAAGTTAAGAATCAGAGGAAGGAATTCCATGCTCTCAAACCAAGGAAGGAGAGAGTCCATATGTCGTACCGTAGATTGTAACTTTGAGTACCTGTGATGTCTATGGTCTCCCCTGGACTCCTCAGTACAGCTCTCTCTGTACTGAGGAACCCACAAAAGAAGCAGAAGGGGGAGGGAGATGTGCCCAGCTCCTACAGGTGGCACTGTTACTCTGAGAGCTGTTACTCAGAGAAAGAAGAAAGGAAACAGTTACCCTGGTGCCATTTTGGAGATCTTGACCCTGTGTTGACTGGAGTTTAAGTCCCTTAGAAACAAACTTGAGTTGTTAAAATAGTTAATTCTGCTCGGAAAAATAAAACAAAACAAATCAAGTTAATTCTGATTTAAAATCTTTGTAGCCTTGTATGGCACTTTTCTCCAGTTAGAAAGGAAAGAGCTAGGGAATTTGGGGTCCAAGGCAGTACTGGACTGACCCACGTACTGTGGCTATCTGCTCTCTTCCATTCCCCATCCCTGATGGAAAGCTTCCCAGTTTCTCAAAGGGAGAAGACAGGAAGTTAAACTTGGGTTTGAAATGTCTCCTTTGCACTGTTCACTATGCTTGGGAGTCAGAAGCAGACGGATATTTGGGATTTCAGAGCTACTCTGGCCTTCATATGGAGTACCAGACCACCCAGCGTGACATAGTAAGATCTGGTCTTAATTTTTTTGTTTTGTTTTGTTTTTTTGGTTAGTTCTATTTTATGTGTATGAGTGTTTGCCTGGATGTGTGCCTAAGATCCCGAATAGGGCATTGCATTTTGTGAGACTGGGATTACAGAAGGTAACCATCCATGTGGGGGCTGGGAATCAAACCCTGGTCCTCTAGAAGAACAGCCTGTGCTATTAGCCACTGAGCTATTTCTCCAGTCCGACTCTGCCATTATTATTATTATTATTTTAAGGAGGAAAGATGCATTTTGGCTAGTTTGAGTCCATGGTAGGCTAACTCCATGTTTCTAGGCCTGTGATGATGTAGGGGTAGAAAGTGGGATGTAACGGGGCTATTCATCTCATAGCAGACAGGCTGAGGAGCCAGAGCAGAGAAAAGCCCTAAGACATGGCCCCAAAGACCTTCCTCCTACAACCATGGCACTCCTTTCATAGTTCTACTTTCTCCTGAAAGGTCTATTGAAGATTTGAATCCATCCATAGATTAAAGCACTGCTTAACCCAGAATCTGCAAATGTCTTCACAGGCACTTGAACGAGTATACTGGAGTTGGCACTCACAACCACTCCCAGACAGGAGGTCGTCATAAGCCAACATTTCTAGACCTCTTCTTGGTCTTCTAAAGTTGGTGCTATCAGACTTAGTCCACAATAAAGGAGTCAAGGCTCAGAAAGAGGCCTCACTTCTTGCCACGGGAAGCAGGGTGAGAGCCCAGGTCTGTGAAAGACGAAAAGGTTGTGTAGCCATTTCCTCTGAGATTGAAACATTCCACGATTCAGAGAAGCTCATTAAGCAGAAAGGTAAACAACTCAAAATGCTTCAGGAAGTACCTGAAATTGATCAGATTTACTAAGGCTCTCCTTGCCACAGAAAGAAGTAAAAGCTGAGATTTCCCTTCAGAAGAGCAAAGCAGAGCTGCTAAGTTTCAAACCAAACTAGCTGCTTGGAAGAGGTTTAGACCAGAGTCACTTGGAAAGGACACTTTTCAATCTGCTGGGCTGCCTGCATGCTGTGAGTTGTCACTGGTGCTGGAATGGGCTTTGGTAAGGCAGCTGTCTTTGAGTCATTTCTGCTTCTGTAAGTAGCCCCTTACCCATATTCCCATGAGTAACATTAATAAAACTCACTGGTGCACCAAGTTGGACTTCGGTGGTATCCATACTTTGGTCTGTCATGGGTTCCCTACCTGGGGTGTGTAGACATGTGTATTGAATCTCCCCAGAGAAAGTTGTGACACAATGTAAGCCCTAAGGACACCAGTAGGTTATTGACAAGATGGGCTGAGCTGTGGAAAAGACTGAGAGATCAGCCAGGTCCTAGGTGGCCCACTGTGGCTCACTTCTCCCAGGACCCTAGAGAGCCCTAATAAGAAAAGCTAGTGAGAGTCCACTGGATGGTGTGGATAAAATGGAGTGCCAAAAACACAGCCTCAGGGTGAGTATAGTACATGACTCCTGGCCTCTATGTTGGACTCAGCCAAGTGGCTGACTTTGGTCAATGAATAGTAACTTAAGATGTGAAGAGACTACAAGCATGCTGGCTTAGCAGGTGCCTTCTTGAGGTTCTCCCTGAAGAAAGATGTCTCCCTGCCTCACCATCATCCATTTATTTATGCCCCAGAATGGGACATATGGGACATCCACAGCCTTGCACATAGTCTGTATTCCCTGAAGCAGAGGTACCCAGACATAAAGACCAAGACTAGTAACCACATCCCCCTACAGTGCATCAAAGAGAATTAAATAACTATTGTGTTAACCTGCTGAGTTTGGGGGAGGGAATGTTTGTTACACAGCAACAGAGTAACCATAACTAGCTGATACAAACTATATCACTTGAGCTCTTTTTTTTTTTTTTTTTCTTTCTTTTTTTGGCCATGGTCTTTCTGTGTAGGCCTGCCTGGTTGAGAATGTACAAGGTAGTCCAGACTGGTTTCAAACACATAGTAATCCTCCTACCTGACCTCTTAAGTGCTAGTTTCACAGGCATGTGTGGTCTAGGCCTCTTGAGCTCTTAGGTCTTGAACCAAAACTTATTGTAACATTGAGTCTTATTCTCTTTTTCTTTTCTTTTTTTCCTTCCTTCTTTCTATTTTTTAAGACAGGTTGTGGTGAGGACAGCCTCTATATCTGAATACTTTGTCCCCAGTTGGTAGAACTGTTTGGATAGGATTAAGACTGCTGGGAAAAGGAGTCAGGGAATGAACACCCTGTCCCTGATTTGACCCCAAGTCAGAGACCAGTGCAAAGAGAAAAACACCCTGCCCCTGGCTTGACCTGGAGCTCCTGAGACTTGGAAATCCCCTTGGGGTGACTCAGCGTTGACAGCCAAACAGTACTCCCGGCCACCCTGTACTTTTCCACCGCTCCCTGAATATGCTCCTATAAAAGCCCTCCCTCTGCCCAACCCTCTGCCCTCTCTCTTCCCATTCTGAGGCAGCCATACTGTTCCCCGAAATCAATCTCTGGTATAAGGTTCGTTGTGTGGTGTGACTTGGTGGGATGCCTTGGCTCTCGATGGCCAAGATGCTCTTGCGCCTGAAAAATCTTTACAAGGTAGTGTATAGTCTTGGAGGAGAAGATGTGTAACCAGGGGGTGGACTTTAAGGTTTAAATCCACATGCTATTTCCATTCAGTGCTTAGTGATTTGTGCTTGTGGATCAAGATGATGTGACCTCTCAGCTCCTCCTGCCACCATGCCTTTGCCCACTGAAGAGACTCTAACTATACTCTACACTTATACTCCCAATTAATTATGTTGTCTTGGTCAAGGTATTTTGTCATAATAGAAAAGTAAGAAGGAGCCGGGCGTGGTAGTGCACGCCTTTAATCCTAGCACTTGGGAGGCAGAGGCAGGCAGATTTCTGAGTTCGAGACCAGCCTGGTCTACAGAGTGAGTTCCAGGACAGCCAGGTTCTACACAGAGAAACCCTGTCTCCAAAAAAAAAAAAAAAGAAAAAAAGAAAAAAGAAAAGAAAAGAAAAGAAAAGAAAAGTAAGAAGGAGTTGGTTCTTGCTATGACAGACCTGACCATGTGGGGTTTTTTTGAGGAGTGTGGAAGGCTTTGGTACTTTGGAGTAGGAATGTGGTTGAACACTATAAGCAGAGTTTAATGGACTATCCTACTTAAAACTTAGAAGACAGTGCTAAGAGCAACATGAACTATGATGGCCCAGCTCAAAAGGTTTTAGAGGGAACAATTCTAGCAAACTGGGCTAGAGGCTGTTATTATAATGCTTTGGCAAATACTGTGACTGTCTTCTGCCCTTGTCCTGTGAATTTACCTGAGACTAAATTGAAAAGTAGTACACTGATTTCCTTAGTGGGGGAGGTTTTAAGACAGTCTAATATTAACTCTGTTGTGTGGTTATTAGTAATCACTCATATACAGGTCTACAGTGGAAAAGAGCAAGTAGGGCAAAAAGAAATACAAAATGTACATCGGATGTTTGAAGAGAAAAAGAGCACCAGAAAACTGAAGGTTGGAGCCGAGGCTTGTGCTGAAATGTTGAGGTGACTAAGGAGAGGCCTGATCCTCTATGGGAGGTAAAGGAAGGGCGCCCTCAGGTCAAGACCCCACCCAGTTAAGCTTCCAAATTGTGAAAGGAAAAAGCCTGAGGAATTTTCTGCCCCTAAAATATCAACAACAAAGGAAAGCTTTTGCAAATGTAGTTGGGGGCACGGGAGGGGAGGGGATAGTGTCCATCCCAAGCAGGCAGCTGAACTTGGGAGCTTCATCCATGTGTCTCTAGCTTTAGAGTTATGAAGCATACAAAAGGGGAGTTGTGAAATCTTCCTCTGCTGTTAAGGAGAGCCATTGAGGCCAGGCGTGTGGCAGAGGAGTCCCCGAATGGAGGCTCTCAGAGGCCATTGCATGAATCTGTATAAGGTGAAGTCTAGATTGCGTTGGAAACTATTAAGGTTAACTTTTATTCCGAGGCTTACTGCCTCTGTCTGCTAACCTAGGCCTAGTCCTGGAAGCTTCTAGCCTCTGTACAATCTAATTTAGGCCTAAAATGTTTTCAGCCTCTGGGACTTAATGCTGAATAAGCTCACCCTTTCTAGTTCTTTCTGATCGCTGGCTGGCTGGTTCAACTCAGCTGATCTGGCTCACACTCCTCTCCTGGCTGACTGATTCAATCTATCTTTTCTCAACTTATTCTGAATTGCTCTGCTTGGCCTCAAACTAACTCTGGCAATCTGTTCTAATCTTCTCACTCCATCTCATTCTCTGGCTTCTTCTGTCTTCACCTGTGTCTAGTTTGTTCTCTCTTCAACCCGTCTCTGTAAAACTCCTCCCCACCCCCCGTAAAATTCCCTCTGCTTTCTCTTTCTGCTGCTCTCCCTTTAGTAGCCTTCTCTTCTCTTTCCTGAGAGTTGGGAAGATCCTATTCTGCCAAATCTTTCTCTGATCTGCCACTCAATTAGACATCACTTTCAAACATGGGTGCTTCCTTCTGCAAACTAACTTTTCCTTCATTACTTGGGATTAAAGGGCATGTCTGTATTCCAGGCGGAGGAATTAAAGGTGTGTGCTAAGGGCTGAGCTTCGACACAACTAGAAACAGGGTTTTTTTTTTTTCCTTCAGTAAATAACACAATCTCAGGGTTCATAGTGTGATCAAACATCCTGCCACAGGAGACCCTACACTGCTGATGAAGTCAGAGCCCTGGGACATCTTCCAAGGACAGCTGTACACAGGGAGTGGAGCCAACCCAGGAGGGAAGAGTTGCACGCAGCCGAGCGGGAGGGAAGAGCCAGCTAACCTGTGTAACTTCGGACATGGGGTGATAGGACTTTGCTTTGTAGGGTTCCAACCTTGCTGTGGCCCAATGTTTCTTCACCACATCTCCATTCCTCCCTTTTGGAATTGTAATGTATGTTCTTGCCATTATATGTTGGAAGTATGTATTTCTTTTAAAACAGGGATCATGGTTAAGAGATTGTCAATGAGTCTCCGAAGAGCTTTTGAATGTTGGACTTTTAAACAGTGTTGAAACTGAGAGACTAATGGGGACTTTTGAAAATGGACTAATTACATTTTGCTTTGTGATATGGCCAGGAACCTCCGGGGACCAGGAAGTAGAATGTGGTGATCTGAATGAGAATGTCCTGCACAGGCTAAATAGGTTTGAAATACTTGGTTCCTAGTTGATGAAACTGTTTGGGAAAAATTAGGACTTGTGGCCTTGTTGGATGAAGTATGTCACTGGGAGGGATAGGCTTTGGGATTTCAAAAGACTCACTCCAGACTGGAGAAATGACTCAGAGGTTAAGATCACTGACTGCTCTTCCAGAGGACCTGAGTTCTATTCCTATTCCCAGCAACCACATGATGGCTCACAACCATTTATAATATCTGATGCCCTCTTCTGGTAAGCGGATGTACATGCAGATAGAGCATTCATATACATACATATAAATACATCTTAAAAAACAAAAGCAAAAGTCTTCCCTGTGTGCCTCTGCTTTCTGCTTGTGGGACAGGATGCAAGCTCTCACCTGTACCAATGCCTGACCTGCCTGCTCCCTGCCATGATGGTGATGGATTCCTACCCATTGTCTTGGTCATCATATTTTGTCCCAGCAGAAGACAAGTAACCAAGACACTATGCGGGTCTCACTATGTGGCCCTGCCTACTAGGGAAAAAGTGTTCCCAGTGTCACACACAATGAGCAAGTAACCCAGAAAGGCAGTTTATTTTTGTAAAAATCATGTGCTACAACCCAAACAGGGCTAGCAAGCACATGCTTGAGTGGGAATTCACTTAGTTTTTATTTTAGCACAGGGTAGTGACTGACTGTGTCTCACTCCTTGGGTGGGAGCTTGACCTCACAACCTGATGCTCTCGGGTTATTATTAATTGGCACCAAAGGGAAGGGTAAGAGAGGGAGAGTCAAGTCTCGAGAATGCCCAGGTATTGGGTAAACAGACAGGTACAAGAAAGTTTCAAGATGAGGTTTTTTTGTAGAATATTGGCTCTTGGTGGACTGGCTAACTTTGACTAAAAAACAAAACAAAATTAAAACCAAAATGAAGCTGCTTCTCACATGCCTGGCCTGGCACTCACTTTGTAAAACCAGCCTGGCCTCAAATTCTCGCTTGTAAGTTTTAAGGCATGAGCCATGACACCTGGCTTGAGTCAATTCTTTTGACTACAATTGGTATCATTTTGCTAAGATAGGCGATGTCTGCCTATCACCTCAGCCCTTTAGAGGCTGAGGAAGAAGAATTGCTGTTTGAAGCCAGCCCGAGCTACAACGTAGTGAGTTCTAGGCCAACCTAGGCTACTGAATGAAACCATGTCAAAATCAAACAAGGAGCCAGGGTCATGGCTCCCATGGTAAAGCATGTAGAGCCAAGCCTGAACACCTAAATCCAGTCCCTGGGGAACCACGTAATGGAAGGAGAACCAAATCCGGCCAATGTCCTCTCATGGACAGACAGACAGATAGACACACACGCGCGCGCGCGCGCGCGCGCACACACACACACACACACACACACACACACAGGGGTAGGGGCGGTAGGGGGGTAGGGAGGTGATTTTTTTAAAAAAATGAGACATATATTTGGTTGGTTGGTTTTGGTTTTTCAAGACAGGGTTTCTCTGTATGGTCCTGGCTGTCCTGGAACTCTCTATATAGACCAGACTGGCTGTAACTCTAGCTCTTGGAAGTCTTTGGGCCTACGTGGGAATCTTCTTTCATGTGTATATACCTATACATAGACACAAACATATACCTAAGGAAAAACAAATATTTAAAAGGGGGTCTGGCTTAATGGTTAAAGACACTGGCTGCTCTTCCAGAGGACCCAGGTTCAATGTCCAGCACACACATGGTGTCTCACAAATTTCTGTAACTTCAGTCTAAAGAGAACCAGAGAAGAAGTATTCTCATGACACACTGTTAGGTGTTCTAAGTGGGGGAGGGGGCGAGCGCAGACCGACATATAGGACATGTTCATATTTCAGCAGAGACAGGACAGGAGGGCTCGTGGCATAGCTAAGCTGCAGAGTGTTGCTTAGTGCTTGTAGACCCCTGCATTTGTTCCTCCACATTGCAGAATAAATAATAAACCATAAAGAGAAGTGATAAAAAAAGGAAGGAAAGTAAGCCTCTATGTTGTTGAGTCGGTCCATGCACAAAGAGTGTTCCCCAAAGGGCTGGAGAGATGACTCTGCCATTGTGAGCCCTTGATGCTCTTCCAGAGGACCTGGATTTGGCTTCCAGCACAAACACTGGGTGGCTTACAACAGCCTGTCACTCCAGTGCCATGGTCTAATTCCTTTCTAGCCTCCCAAAGAACCTGCATGCATGTGATACATATGCAGACACTCTGACACACACACACACACACACACACACACACACACACACACTCACATACAATAGAGCAATAAATAAGCCAGACATAGTAGCGCACACCTTTGATTCCAGTAATTGGAGGCAGAGGAAGGTGGAGCTCCGTGGGTTTTGCAGTAGAGGAAAGAGGAGGTGGACATGGGATTAACCTAAGAGTGCCAGGCATGGGGGAAGGATCAGGTTGTCACAGTGTGACCAGCTGGGGCTTCGCTTCCCTAAGAGAGCAACTGAAACAACTGCAGAGGTTTTGCTCAAGCCGAGAGCAAAGAGCTGGAAGGAGATCCTGGTGCAGTGGGTTCCACGCCTGAAGATGGAGGGATACAGGGTGTGCTGTTGTGGATCTAGCCTAGAATCACAAGTGTCTCTGTAATAGAGGACTAGGAGCCCAGAACCACAGAAGCAGGAGCCCTGGGGCCTTTAGAATGGGGTGGGGAAGCAGCCTCTGCTAACAGCCAAAGGAGTACACCAGTGAGCAGGTCTGTGGAGGCCTTCGCCTGGGAGAGGCAGTAGCGGAAGTCCCTGTGGGCGGGTGGGGCTGTGGTAGCCCTGATGTGGTTTCTGTAGGGCTCCTGTGGTTCTAATCTGGGCACGGAGCCTGCCTACTGTGGCTTCTTCACCCACATAGTGCCCATGCTCTGCTTCCTGTGGATAGGCTGGTGCCGAGAGACCAAGTGTCATCCTTCTCACTTTCTGGAGAACCCCCACCTTTTATCTCTTGAGAGGTAGGACTAGCATTCTGCCTTCCTGAGGAAGAAATATGATTCGAAGAGGGACAGTGACTACTCCAGGGTCACACAATTAGAAGCACTGGGTCTGCCCAAGGCTTGGAGATGCCTGAATGACACTCCGCATTCATTCGTTCATTCATTCATTCATTCATTCATTCATTCACTGTGAGAAGTGCACTTATCCAGGTACATTGACCCAAAGACTCCGAGCCAAGAGCCTAGGAATTTTATCAAGAAGCTGGCTTGAGGGGGCTGGAGAGATGGCTCAGCGGCTAAGAGCACTGACTGCTCTTCTGAAGGTTCTAAGTTCAAATCCCAGCAACCACATGGTGACTCACATCTATCTGTAATGAGATCTGACGCCCTCTTCTGGTGTGTCTGAAGACAGCTACAATATACATACATATAATAAATAAATCTTTAAAACAAAACAAAACAAAACAAAAACAAAAGAAGCTGGCTAGAGTCCCTTGCCCCCCAAATTGACCATGTTTCCCCCAGCATTCCCACATCAAAGAGTGAGCTTTAGCTCAGGGTACCATGACCCCAACACACAAAGCTGAGTGCCAGTCTCCAGCCATTTGTTTGAGGTGATCCTGCATATTCCGTTATGAGATCCTCTACTTTCTGTCTCACCCTCTTAAATGATTCCTGATCCTATCCCAGAGCTGGCACTGAGACCATTGTTTCAGAGCAGGCTCCCAAGGGTACCCAGTGAAGATTATTAGTCTTTCAGCCAGGCTTCTGCTGGCTGGGCTGCTCCTCTGAGCCTGGGCCACCCTGCTCTGAAGTCCTGGGGGCCTCAGTCATAGGCTGCTTTAGCCTGCTGCCCCCCTTCGCTGGTGGAGGAGGCAGGAGCCTTTTGCTAGCGGAAGCTAGCAACCCAGTGTGGTTGACCGGAGGCCAGAGCACCTGGTGTTTGAAACAAAGAAAAATCTTGGTGTCCACAAAGGAACATATAAACAAAGTGGCTTGGCAAGGACATTTCTTTTTGTAAAAAGGGAGCACCAGCGTTTAAACAGTGCTAACAAGTGGGAGGGGAAGGAAGTTCACTTGGCCTTTTTGCTAACGAAGGTGGTAAGCCTCTTTTTCCCATTGGCTGGGGTCCTACCTCATACACTTTGAAGACTGGCTGGGTTAAAAAGAGTCAGAGCAAAGGAAATGAGGGAAAGGGAGAAGGGGTGAATGGCCCAGACCACCAGGTTTCAGGCATGTAGATCCTTTATGCTGGCATGAGTGGGATTAAGAGATTTGTATAAAAGTTTTATAGAGTGGGGGAGATTTATGGCATATTGGCCCTTAGCAGGCTGAGCACTTTTGATACAATGAAACAGCAACAAAGACATTTCTCACACTGTGAGATCTGGCCCCTTCTGGGAGATGTTGCACTTCAATTGGACTTTGAGGGCCTGGCAGTCATTTCCTAGCAGGATGGTAGCTTGGGTAAGGTCTCATCTTTGATAGACAGAACTGCCTGTGGAGAGAGACCTGGGGTGGAAATAAGGTTTTAGGGGACATGCTTTCTTTTGGGAAGGATAGAGGCTTAATATTCTCCCCCTACCTCTTTGTTAGAGCCCCCAGAAAATGGGTGTAGCCCACACTGGGCAGCTGGGATAGTAGCCGTGGGGGCAAGGAGCTTGTTTGCCCTCCACAGGTTTCAACACTCTGAAAACCTCTATAAATAGACACTGATGGATTGCAGAAGTGCAGTGTGTGTGTGGGGGGGTGTCTCACAGCTGGGAGGTGAAACACAGCTGGGGGTGGTGGCACAGATGGGAGGTGATGGCATTGCTGGGAAGTGGGAAGTGACTGCACAGCTGGAAAGTGACAGCACACCTGGGAGGTGAGGGCACAGCTGGGGGTGGTGGCACACCTGGGAGGTGACTGCACAGCTGGAAGGTAACAGCATAACTGGGAGGTGATGGCATAGCTGGGAAGTGACTGCACAGCTGGAAAGTGACAGCACACCTGGGAGGTGAGGGCACAGCTGGGTAGTGATGGCACCCCTGGGAGGTGATGATACACCTGGGAGTAGATACACAGCTGGGAGGTGAGGGCTCTGGAAGGAGAGGCTAGGCTTCTTCAGGTGCACATCTGCTCTCCTAATTGCCCTTCTAGAACAGGTACCCAGAATCTGCTTTTGCTATGAGATGCTGCTGGCTTCTTCCTTGGGCCTCAGGGTAAGAAAACATGGAGGGAAGCCTGGGTCTCTCTCTGTCTTTGCTGCAGTGTCCTTTACTTTAGCTCAGGCCCACACCGACTATGCATAGGTGTGCTCATCACTGAGGAATGGCTCTCTACCCTGTCTTCCTTGTCCCTCTTTTCAGGCTGAAAGCAAGGAGATGTCATGGCCTAAGTTAATAATCACTTGGGATTCCAAAAACATCAGGGTCTCGACAGACAGACAGACAGACAGACAGACAGACAGACAGAGCCCTTCAGACGAGGACAGTGACCTAGGGTGGAGAAGCTGCATGACAGGGAAGATCTCCTGAGCTAGGTTAGTCCCATCCAGGAATGGCGGTGATAAGCAGGCTAACAATTTCCCGGACCTCCTCGCAGGACCAGAGCTGAGGTATGCACACCTCCTGTCTTCCTCCCGATGCCTTCTCTGCTTTGACATAAGTCAGGGCCCTGAAGATGAAGTTGGGGGGGGGTCACTGGACCCCTTTACCTGCTGCTCTCAACATGTCTCTTTAGCTGGCACATTGGGATAGATAGCCAACGTATTGGAGCTTCTCAAGTCCAGGATTTTCCCCCTAACACTTTGGTTGTGGCTGGCCTAGCCCTGCTCCTTGGAGTCTGGGGTGCTTCAAGTGACACCTGTCTTCCATAGCACAGCCAGGGGCTGGGGCATAGAACACCCCAAGAACAGCGCCGAAGATATGGCTCCCCTGAGTGATTACAGGTAAGCTGTCTGTCTGGATCGGGGTGGAAGATGAGACGGAATCCTAATTCCGACAGTACGCACCAGGTCCTCTAAACTCTGCCTCTTCTTGCTACAGCAGGACACTAAAGACTGGAGAACTGCGAAGAACAGGAATGTATTGGCTCAGGGCTCTGAGGGCTGGGATGTCCAAATGTCAGTGTCAGTCGGCTTCTCTCAAGGTGCTTGGAGCTGCTTCAACCAGTGCTGAGGAGGAAGAACAGGGGTTAACACAGTGGGCACTCTTGCTCACCCTAATGGTGCTCTTTCTCTCTCTCTCTCCTCTGTTGCTTAGGGAGGGTTCTATGGCTCCCAGAAGATTATACCCTACCCCCTGGTAGGCACCGTACCCATTAGTGACCAGAGGCCATCTTAGACACCTTAACCTCAACAGGACCACGTGGCAGTCAGCTTTTAGTGAGGATGGGCCTCGGTGTGCAGGGCGGGGTACCCTGGTGTAAAGTGGGCTCACCATCATCTCCACCTCTCTGGGCTGAATCAAAGATCAGGGAAAGCTGAGGATGGCATTCTCGGCACCCTCAGGACAAGTGCTAAGGAATTGGAGGGTGTGGAAGGAAACACTGGGCTTTAGGTTTCTCTCTCCAGTTTACTGGCCATCTCATGACCAGAAAACGAGTGACTTCACTTTCCCATGACGCAATTTTCTCCTTTGTTGCTCTGAAGCAGGATGGCATTGTCAGGTCCAAAGGAAACTTGGGACAAATGGCTAACTGTGATGCCTATTAGCATACCAAAGTGTCTGCTGGCCTCCAGGCTCCCTCAGTTGCTGTGGCTCCTCCACTCAGCAATTCTCACCCCCTCTCCACCCTAACCTGCTCACGGCCTCCCTTCCCCCAGCTTCTCATTCCTATATAACCCTACCATTTTGGCCGTGTGCTCTCTTGGCCCCCTCTCTTGACCCTTCCTTTGCTCTCTCGTCTCCTTTGTCTTCCTCTCTCGCCATCTCCCATCTCTCTCTTCTCAGGGCTCAGCTCAGACTCCTGGTCATGTCCAGTCCACTACTTCCTCACTCAGCTCTGATTCTTCCAGATGTCTTTCCTGTGTTCTCTCCCTCATGTCTACAATAAAAGCCTTCTCCTCAAACCATACCCAGGAGCAGGCACGTACCCGCTCTGTACAGGCCTGGCAGTGCTAAGGAGCCAGCTGCTATGGTGGACTCTGGGCAGATGATGCTGTTGGTCCTGGTTGTGGTGCTGTGACTCTACGTGGGAGGGAGGGACCCCTCCCCCCTCACCACCGTTGAGTCACTCCTTAAGACTGGCACTTTTCCCCCTTACATGTCATTGATGAACAGAGGTCTAAAGAGGTTTGCAGACATCCTCTGGGTATAGGGAGTGGCGGCTAGTAGGGGTGGTAGAGAGACTGGAACCCTAGCCAGGCTGACTCAGACAAGGTGGCTGTGACTCAGGTTTTTAAGAGCATGATGTGTGGGGTGAGCTAAGGGGAAGCCCTGGCTCTGTTTCTCAGAAATGGAAGTCAGATCTGCATCCCCCGTGGCTGGTAGCCAGGACTGGCAGAGTGAGAGACTGGATGCTGCTGCCCATTCCACAAAGCTCAGGGGAACCACTCTCCATCCAGGCAGCTGGATGTCTACCTGCGCTTCTAACCATTGCCTCACCAGACCCTGAGTGAGTCTCCCTGACTGGCTCTGGGTACACTGCCCTAAGCTACCCAGGGTGTACCTGAGCTCAGAGACTAGGTGGGGTCAGGCCTGGTTAGTACTTAGACGGAAGAATAAGGCTATGACATGCTGCCAGGAATAAGGGAGGTTGTAAACCTAAGGCTAGTCTGGGGCACCATTTTAGTGAGCCATGTCCTGAGGTTGAGCTGAAGGGAATAGAATCTGAAGGAAGGACTGAGGGAACAGGAAAGGACATCAGGGGGGAGATTCAATGTGTAAAGCAGAAGATGGGGGTGGGGAGTGAAACATTCTTGCTATAAAACAGGTGGTGAGAATTTTTTAAAAGATGTATTTGGGGCTGGAGAGATGGCTCAGCAGTTAAGGCACTTGTTGCTCTTGTAAAGGACCTGGGGTTTTCATGGTGGTTCGCAAAAATCCTTAACTCCAATTTAAGGAATCTGATGACCTCTTCTGACCTTTTAGGCATAGTACATATACATGCATGCCGGCAAGGCATCCATATACATAAATTGAAATAAACATACCTAACCTTTTTTAAAATTAAGAAATATAGGAGTTGGAGAGATGGCTCAGTAATTAAGAGCACTTGCTGGCTGCTCTTCCAGAGGACTTGGGTTCAATTACCAGCACCCACATAGCAGCTCACAATTGTCTGTAACTCCATTTGCAGGAGCCTTGAAGAGGGAGTCAGACCCTTGGGGCTAGAGTTTCATTCAGGTGGTTGTGACAGCCAGATTTAGGGGCTGAGAACCAAATTCTCAAATCTTCTGCAAGAACAGCAACTATTAAGCACAGAACCATGGCTTTAGCCCCTGTTGCTGTTTTTGAGGTAGGATCTTGCTACTATTATCTTAGAGGAAACTGTTTTGAAACAGTTTCCTCCAAGATTAAAACATTCCAGTTCAGCAGGAGCACTCTTTAAACTGGAAGGTAAACCTCTCAAATCGCCTCAGGAAGTCCCTGAAACTGACAAGATGCATTAGGCCCCTCCCTGCCAGAGGAAGCATTTAAAGCTGGCACAAGACAAGCTGCAAAGGAGATTGAGAACTCATAGCGGCAGTGACTCTTTCTCTAAGGAAGCTGTGGGGGGTGGGGGGTGGGGAGAAGAAAGACTGAGATCAGACCAACTGCCTGGAAGGACCAGAAATCAGACCAACCAAAGTTCCTGGAAAGGACACTCTCCAACCTGCTGAGCTGCCTGCAGGCTGTGCAGTGTGCTTTAAATTCCCAACTTTGTAAGCTGTTGCTGTGCTAAGGTGGGCTTTGGTGGTGCAGTTGTCTTTGAGTCATTTCTGCTCCTGAAAGTAATTCCTCACCCATATTCCTGTACGTAACCCCATTAAAACTCATTGGTTCACCAAACTGGACTTTGGTGGTATCTGTGCTTTGGTCTGTGTGGCTTCCTTATCTAGGGTTAGTAGCTGTGTGTGCTGCATTTCCCCCCAGATAAGTTTTGTCACACAACAGTAACCCCAGTGAAACTCAGATCGTGGTGTTATCTGTACTGTGGCCTGTTATGAGTAGACTCTTATGTGACATCTTCCTAGGAAAAGTTTTGTCACATACAAAACTAGTAGGCTAGGCTCCATCCTCCTGCCTCAGCAGTATGGGCACATACAACCCTACCTAGCCCCGGGCAGTGATTCTTTACCACCATGGGCCTTGTAGAGTGGGTTGTGTGGAACCATTTGTAGTACATGGTTTGAGTTTCTCAGCTCTACCACCCTTAGCCATGCCTGTGCAGACCTTGTTCCCATTTCTGAGATACAGAAGCCAAGGCTTTCTCTCAATTCAGAGTGTGCAGATGTGCTATGAGCTTCGGTTTTCTTACTACAGTGTCTGGGCTGTGTCCCTAGCTGGCAGGGGATCACAGGAAGGCCAACTGCTACTCCCTCCCAAACCTATCGCCGACCTGACACCCTGCGCCTACAACCTTGGGCTGAGTTTGGAGCTCAGTTTATGACGTCTCACCAGACACCAGGTATAGCCCAACCACACTCAACAAAACTTATGGACCAGCTTCACTGGGGTATCTGGTCTCTCCTCTCTTGGCTCAACAAATATTCACAGGTATTTCAGCCTCTGACCCAACAAATGTACCCGGGTATTGCTGTCTGCAGCCAGGACTTGACACAAGTTAGAACCATAAGTAAATAAGAACAGATTACATCCTAACTAGGATGCGTCTATCTAGGGGGATGGGTATTAGCAGGATGAGCAGCCAGAGAAGGTCCCCAGGGCAAGGTGACACCTAATCTCCAATCTTGTTAGCATTGGCCAGAGCAAACATGAGAAGGGGTGTGTCAGTGGGGGTGGGGAGCTGCACACATTCATGTTCAGAAATGGCCGTGGACAGGCATCAGGGGCCAAAGATGCTTAAGAAACTGTGATCTGAGATGCCTGAAGAACAGGACTTGCAGATGAGCCAGAGAGCAGTCCTGTTCCATGCTGGAGCTCAGTTTCCCCATCTGTGCAATAGGTGGCTACAGAGATGTGAATGCAAGACCGGGATGGGGGTTGGCAGGTGCCAGCTGGTTAACCTGCCCTTCTGCCTTTGCCTGGTGTGTAGGCGGCTTGTGCTTAGCAGTCCAGATGGAAAGAATGGGGGTGCGATTTGTCATCTTTTTGCTCAGAGCCTCTCAGCTGAGCACATTTACACCAATTATTAGTAATAGTTGCTGTATATTTTCAACTGACCTTTCTTTTTCTTTAAGACGGGGTTTATATAGCCAAGGCTAGACTTGAACTCTCTGTTTAGTCAGTCAAGGATGACCTTGAACTCTTGATTCTCCTGTTTCATTCCCCTCCCACACAAAACAACAAAAGTTTGGGGGATATTTTTGCGTGTGGCTAAATTTGCATTCTCCTACTCTATAAGGCCCCGGTCTTCTGTTTTCTTTCTGGATTGTTATATCTTGACTTTTCAGTAGCTATGTCTGTGTCACTTCTGAAGGCTCAGTCCTGCAAAGTAGAAGCAAGGACGGAGGCAGCAAGAGAGCTGACTCCAGGTGGCCAGGCTTCTAGATCACTCTGCTGATGCTGAGCTCTGTCAGCCTGGCCCTGAGCTGCTTCCCATGCATAGAGCAATGCCCTGTGCCCTGCTACTCTGCTTTAGCAGTTCACCCATCACCTGCAGAGGCAGAGGCAGCAGCAGCTCAAAGCTCAGAGAGTAACAGTGACCTATTCGCGTCACACAGCAGCGGTGTGGCAGGACCTCCTTGCTAGGAACTGTGCTTTCAACCGCTAGTTGGGGCAGCCCCAAAGGTCACAAGGCCACACTACATTTTCTTGTATACACAGCACTTTCAAATCTTAGGAAGAATAGGAATCTCTTGTCCAGTGAGTAATGCAAATGAAGTGGGAGTCTTCAGTCCTTTTTTTTTTTTTTTTTTTTTTTTTTTTTACAGCTGAGAAAAAATGAGGCTCAGACAGGAAATTGAGGAAACAGAGTGTGGATGCATTCTGACCTGACCCCTCTCATGAGACCCTGGCAGAAGTCTTAAGATAGTAATGTTATGATTGTTAGCTCTAGTGAGCTGGTTGGAAAGTGAAGGCCCCGAGGGAGGCAAGGTCAACTCTTTAGAGGCGGAGCTAGGATTTGTTTGGACCATGGCACTGGAGACCACACATCCAGCGAGCTCATCCCAGTCTCGATTTGGACATTTTGTTCCAAATGATCAGCTGATGCTGGCATAGACTGTGATGCAGGCTAGGAGCCATCAGACTACTGGGGACAGTTCCCAGCTTGGTGGCAAGTTTTTTTCTCTCTACATTTAAAAAAAAAAAAAAAAAACCAAGTAGGAAGTGATTTGTTACTGCGTATAAAACATGGGTGAAAGGGCCTGGGGTAAAAACCAACTGGATTCAAGCATGAATTCAGTGAGTATTCTGAGCGGATTCAATCTCAGCAAGTAAGGGAGGCAGAAGTAGGAGCAGAGGCTTAGCACAGTTCACTGTCTTTCATGAAGGGTGTGAATGAGCCACGGTCCGGGGAGAACTGCTAACTGTTTTAGTGCATGATTAAACCACAGTTGGAGTAGGAAGGCATCAAGTGAAGTTCTTTGGTCTGGAGAAACAGAAATTGATTCTAGTTAGCAATGGGAGAGGGGACTATGTACTATGCAACATATACCAAACAATGGTCTTGCCGCCTCAGAGGCCCACCTTCGTGAGGCCACACAAACACCTCTCTCTGAACAACAGTATAAGAGAGGGTAAGAGAGAGAGGGGTTTGTGGAAAGAAATGGAGCAGCCCAGGCAAGATTGGGAAAGATCACCACCATCCCAGACAGCTTCAGTACTTCACAAGTGAGATTTGACAAGCAAATTCTCTTCTGCTTGTTTTTCTATTTGTTTTGAGACAGGGTCTCACTGTGTAGCTCTGACTGTCCTGGAACTCACTATGTAGACCAGGCTGGCCTTAAACTCCAACTGCCTCTGCCTCTCTAGTGCTGGTTTACCACCACCCCTTCTATTCTTAACACACAGGGTAGATGCTACAATTAACCCAATGGAGGACCCTCATGTGCGTGGGAGGTCAGCTGACGGCGCACAAGCTTTCCTTGGTTGCTAGCACAAATCCTACCTTTGGGTCTGAGGACCCAAGGTAAGTTCCTGTCTAGCAGGAACCGTGGAATGCTTCTTCTTCCTCTTTCTGTTCAGGAGTCAACATCAGGTGTTTTCAGGCTCTTGGTCTCATATCCAAAGAACTGAAAATAAAGGCTCACACTGATTTGCAAAAGAAGCAAGATCAGACATTATCATACAGATTAAAAGGAATATACTGTCAAGACTGATGCTGGGCCTCACCTCATGGGTTAGGATATTCAAGGGACTTTCTCTTATGGGGGACAAAAGCAGAAGGAGTGAGGGGGGCCAAAGGATGAAATCTGTGTTTCTCTTTTCTTTGTTGTTTCTATCTACGGAGTGAGTTCCTTTCCATGATATATCTGATTTTAATTATATATGTTCCCAATTATGCATATGCCTAAAATGGTAAAAACTCCAAAACCTAAAACTTTACACCAGGACATAGTTTTGCCTTGTAGCACATCTAACATAACTAGTTCAGGCCCAATAGGTCCTTCTGTGATTTATACTGGATACCTTGGGAACATATTTGAGTAGTAACTGTCTAGGGTTAACTATTGTTATGGGTGGAAAGATTTATACTGTTGGTTAGAGAGAGGTGTACTTGTAGCCTGATGTAGGTGGGGGTTTGAAGCTGCTAGATACATTGTTTGGACAATGGTGTGTGTGTGTGTGTGTGTGTGTGTGTGTGTGTGTGTTTCAGGCAAAAGAGCTAGACTGTCAAAAGAGCTTGTGCTTTGTCACAAGGAACTGGGAACTGGGATGGTTTGAACCCAAGCCCAGTAGAGCTCTAGATTGCTACTCTGTTCTCTATGTTTCTCTGCCTCAGTGCCCAGGACCCTCCCCACAATTGAGCTATTTTTTCTGCTTTCTCCCTTTTCTTTGGGAACGAGGATTCACCAAAGTACTTATACAGGTCTTGAACTGGGCTCTTAAATACTGGGACCACCGGCCTGCACCACCAGGCATGGCTGGAACTATTCTTGAACTTACCTGGAAAACACATCTGCACAGGAGAGTGAAGACAAACTGGACGGTGGCACGCAGCACTGCTTCTAGGGAGAGGATGCGAGGGACACCGTTCTTTGTCCTATGGAACTTTTAGTGATGCCAAGGCATATAGAGGCCAGGATGTGGCTCTGGACTAGATACCTGCTTAAGCATGTGCAAGGATCTGAGTTCCATATCCAAGGCTGGGGGGAAGACAAGAAAAGCAAGCCACTCCTTCTGACACTGCACTGGTATGGAAAAGCTCTGAGATGCACTTCTGGAAGACACAAGCAGGAGACTGCACACACAGAGCACTACTCTACACGTGTGAAGGTGCAGACCACGCTGTCATCCTGTCTCAACCCTTCCATCAGCTACACCACGTATGTGACCATGACTTCATGGGGTTGTAGTACCAACTGACATCTTAGCGTCACACCTCTTAGCTTGTATATGCATGGACCATGATGTTTGTACAGACTAGACCAGGCAGAGTAGGGCTTTGTTTGTGTGAGATGAGGCCGTTGGTCAATTCCTTGCCTTCTGCCTCCTGAGTGATGATGGAGTTAAAGGCTCAAAGGTATGGGTCACCATGCCACCTTTTGGGGGACATTTTTTTAAATTTCTCAGTTATTTCTAAAAAGAATTATTTTAATTTTTATATGACTGTGTTTCTCGGTATCTATACGACATGCATGCTCTTGGAGGCCAGACAAGGATATTGGATCCCTGGATCTGTAATTACAGGCTGTTGTGAGCTGCCTATGGTGGTACTGGGAACCAAGCTCTGGTCCACTGGAGGAGGAGCAATTTCTCTCAACCACTGAGGCAGCCCTTTCATCTCCCCAGCCCTTTCTTAGTTATTTCAGTGGTTCTGGGATGGAGCCCAGAGCATTCAGTACTTGAGACAGGTGCTCTACCATTAAGCTCTGCCCACTAGACCTGGAACAATGCTTTTGAGCGTAGTGTTCAAGTCTTTGGCAACTTTGAATGGTGGCTTTATCTTGTAATCCCAGCACCCAGGAGGCTGAGACATGAGGACTGCCTTAAGTTTGAGCTGAGCCTGATCTATCTAGTAAGTTCAGTGTGGGCTATAGAGTGAGTCCCTCTGGTATAGTCACAACACACCCTTTGGTGAAGACCATGGGCTTACAGCATCCCATGTCCTCGGGCTGTTGGTCTTCCCACACTCCTCTGGGATGACCTCCCCAGTTTCAGAAAAACCTAGAGTGGAGGTAGCAATCTTCATCAAGGCCTTCCTCTTCTGCAAAGCAGGAATGCCACTGCTGACCCCAAAATATCATGATAAAGATGACTTCAGAGAAGGAACGTGAGGGGGGTGGTGGAGGGTGGCATGCTTGCCAGTGGGGTTGGGAAGAGTGGCTTGTGCAACAGGAATGACCCCTCTGACCTTGGGCATGATGGGGAGGGCCTCTTCATCTCTTAAGCACTACCCAATCTCTTGCTTCCCATTCACATCCTATCCTGAGGGCTAGCTTCTCATATCTTAATCTGTATCCAGTTCTCTCTCCAAAGCCTGCCTCAGGCCAGCAGGATGGCTCTTCCGGCAATGGTGCTTGCTGCCAAGCCTGCCAACCTGGCTTCCTTCCCTAGGTCTCATATACGGTGGAAGGAAGAGAACTGACTCTCGTTGCTGTCTTCTTACCTCCAAGTATAGATCTACATGTGGCAAGCCGCCGCATTCTGCCGAAGCAAAATGGCGCCCGACCCGAAAGGGGGAAGGGAGAGAAAAAACAGCTTGCTAGGCGCATGCGCCAGGCTCCGCGACGAGCCGGCACAGAGATGCTAATGAGGTTCGGAAGTAAGCACCAATCACAGGCAGACACGTTCCCCTTAGGGCTATATAAACCAGAGGG
>NC_034603.1:29615438-29617223 GCF_900095145.1 Mus pahari | reverse complement strand
AAAAAAAAAAAAAAAAAAAAATCAAAACCCAAACACCTAAGCAATCTTTCCTGCCTCATTGTGTCTGGTAGATTGGTCCCAGTTCAGTGCACTCCTTTCTTAAAAGGAAATGGCTTTGCTGAATTACTTTTGCCCTGAGAATATGTGTTTCCAACAGCAGGGAAACACCACACTTGCAGCGGGTCACTATATAACACAGTACAGAAAGCTGGGTGGAGGTGGCTCAGGCCTTTAATTCCAGCACTCAGGAGACAGACCCAGGAGGATGTCTGCCTTCAAGGCTAGCATGACCTACAGACCGAGTTCCAGGACAGTCATGGGACACAGAGAAACCCTAGGGTAGGGGCATGGGGCGGGGGGAGGGGAGGGACAGCACAGACAGACAGTCCCATCATTGAAAATCTTAGGGTGGAGCTTGTGGCTGGGAGCATTTGGCTAGCATCTGTAAGAGCCTGGGTTCAATCCAAAAATCAGACAGCATTTAGTCAGTAATATCCTCTATGCCTAAGTATATGTACCAGTAATGTTTTATCATTCATCCTGAGACAGGATAGAAAGACAGGAAAAATAATCCCCTGACTCAAAAGTCTGGTAGATATCCTATGTCCTTCACCAGCTCAGGGTTGTCGCTAGGCATGGTACCTCACACCTTTAATTCCAGCGCTTAGGAGGCAGAGACAAAAGCAAGGCAAAACCTAGTGTACACAGTTGAATGAAAAACAAAGAAATAAAAGGACACCGGGCAGTGGTGGTGCACGCCTTTAATACCAACACTTGGGGCAGGCAGATTTCTGAGTTCGAGGCCAGCCTGGTCTACAAAGTGAGCTCCAGGACAGCCAGGGCTACACAGAGAAACCCTGTCTCAAAAAAAACAAAAACAAAAACAAAAACAAAAACAAAAAGACAAAAAAAGGGGCTGGAGAGATGACTCAGCGGTTAAGAGCACTGACTGCTCTTCCTTCCGAGGGTCCTGAGTTCAAACCCCAGCAACCACATGGTTGCTCACAACTACCCGTAATGAGATCTGATGCCCTCTTCTGGTGTGTCTAAAGACAGCTACAGTGTACTTATGATTAATAATAAATAAATCTTTAAAAAAAAAAAAAGACATTCCCTTAATTCCCTTTTAGGGACCTTGACTCAGAGAAGCCCAACCCTTCCCTTGGCTGGGTGTGGTGGAGCATGCTATTAATTCCAGGAGGATCTCCTTGAGTTCAAGGCCAGTCTGTTTTACAAGATGAGTTCCAGGACAGCCAGAGCTACAAAGTGATGAGCCCCTTTCTCCAAAGCAAGCAAACAAACAAAAACAAGCAAACAAAACAAAAACAAGCAAACAAAACAAACAAAGCTACATCCTTCAAACTGGACAAGCCAGTGTGAAGCAGAGTTAGAGCTTATTAAAAGAAAAATTGTAAGAGATTTATTTTTAGTTATGTGTCTGTGGTGCAAGATATTGGACACTCTGGAGCTGGAGTTACAGGTGGTTGTTAGTGTCTGATGTATGTGGGTGTTGGGAATTTAATTCAGGTCCTCTGTAAGAGTAGTACGAATTATTAACTACTAATCCATCTTTTCACCCCCTAAAAGAGATTTTAATATAGATTTTAATTTAAGCATGAGGTTAAAAGAGATATTTGGAACAAACTAAGACATGAGATCATAAGATGTGAGGAATTTATTGTCTTTTTTTTTTTTTTTTTTTTTTGAGACAGGGTTTCTCTGTATAGCCCTCGTTCTACTGAGCACTTCTCTTGGTTAACAGCTATATCTGCTTATTTCTTCATG
>NC_034603.1:29613383-29615188 GCF_900095145.1 Mus pahari | reverse complement strand
AACAACAACAACAACAAATTACTAAAATTACTAAAGAATGTGACTGAAGGGGACTGGAGAAATGGCTCAGCTGTTAAGAGCACTGACTGCTCTTCCAAAGGTCCTGAGTTCAATTCTCAGCAACCACATGGTGGCTCACAACCATATGTAATGGGATTTGATGCTCACTTCTGGTATGTCTGAAGACAGATATGATGTAATCATACATATAAATAATATAAATAATAATAAATATATATATTTTTTAAAAAGAATCTTATGAAATCCTAGGGTGGTTTCTGAGGAGTATCAGACAGGGTTGCAATTGATAAGGTAAAAACTCTAAATCTCTGGGAGGCAGGAAGTTAGGAGGAAGTTATCTCCATTGTAAACAGTGCTTGGGAGAAGCAAGAACCTGGGTCAGGTCCTAGCCCAGTCATTCAGGGTTTAAGCCTGGTGTATTAATATTCTCTAATTTTTCTCTCTTTCTCTTGAGACAAGGTCTCATGATATAACCTTGGTGGCCTGGAACTCAGAGCACTACATAGAGCAGGCTGACCTCAAACTCACAGAGATCCACTTGGCTTCTGCTTGGTAAGTGCTGGAATTAAAGGCATGCACCACCATTCCCTGCCTCAGTTGACACTTATATTTAAAAATCTATCTTTCAGTCTGGTGAGATAGCTCAGTGGGTAAGAGCACCCGACTGCTCTTCCTAAGGTCCGGAGTTCAAATCCAACCAACCACATGGTGGCTCACAACCATCCACAACAAGATCTGATGCCCTCTTCTGCAGTGTCTGAAGACAGCTACAGTGTACTTACATATAATAAATAAATAAATAAATAAATAAATAAATAAATAAATAAAAAAAGAGAAAAAGTCTCTCTCTCTCTCTTTCTCTCTCTCTCTCTCTCTCTCTCTCTCTCTCTCTCTCTCTCTCTCTCTCTCCTTTTCTCCCTTCCTTCCTTCCTTCCTTCCTTTTTCTTTTTTTTGGTTTTTTAAGATAGGGTGTCTCTGTGTAGCCCTGGCTGTCCTGGAACTCACTCTGTAGACCAGGTTGGCCTGGAACTCCAATATCTGCCTGCCTCTACCTCCCAAGTGCTGGGATAAAAACATTTCTTTATAAAATAAATACTCTGTTGTGAACCTTCACAGAAAATGTTATTAATTATTCTTAATTGTGGTGGAACTTTTGGTTCTTAGCTGGCAAAAGATTTCATCCACACTCTGAAGCGAGGGGCTTTTCTTCTCCCCTTTGTTCTCAGAACTTGGCCTTTCTCGTGTGTTTCAGCTTCACCTTAGCAGGAGCCTGAGGAGAGTCTCTCAGGCTGTTCCAGAGTATGGAGCTCTCTCCTCCCTTGCCAGGCTGCTGTCATTGCCAATCAGGAGCTGTAAATGGGGCAGGGCACCATTATTTCAAGACTCTTCTCCTCTAAGCTCCATTCTCCATAATGAGGTTGTTGGAGCTCAGAAGTGACACCCCAAAGTGTGTCATTTGACATGCAGGGTACTTTGAACTGAAGGACATTAGAAAGGTGTTGCCAGCAAAGCCTCTTTCTGACCCTTCCTTGCCCATCCCATGGCCTTTCATCTCTCAAGCAGAGCCTCAGAAACTCGAATTCCTCTCCACCAAGGCCAGCCATAACGCCCAGACAATCTTTCTGTGTTGGCCATGGAGAAGTTCTCTAAGTTAGCCTGTAGGTCACTAGACCTTGCATTCAGAATGGCTTCTGTCTATATCTAGAAAGGCATGCCATAAAGACAAGCTAAAGCCGGGCAGTGGTGGCTCACGTCTTTAATCCCAGAACTTGGGAGGCAGAGGC
>NC_034603.1:29592221-29612653 GCF_900095145.1 Mus pahari | reverse complement strand
TGTCCTGGAACTCACTCTGTAGACCAGGCTGGCCTCGAACTCAGAAATCTGCCTGCCTCTGCCTCCTGAGTGCTGGGATTAAAGGCGTGCACCACCACCACCCGGCAACTCTTTTTTTTTTTTTTTTTTTTAAAGATTTATTTATTTATTGTATTTAAGTAAAACTGTAGCTGTCTTCAGACACACCAGAAGAGAGCACCAGATCTCATTACAGATGGTTGTGAGCCACCCTGTGGTTGTTGGGATTTGAACTCAGGACCTTCAGAAGAGCAGTCAGTGTTCTTAACCGGTGAGCTATCTCTCTAGCCTGGCAACTGTTATAAAAACAGCATTTAATTGGAGCTGGCTTACAGGTTCAGAGGTTCAGTCCAATACCATCATGGCAGGAAGCAGGGCACAGTCCAGTCCAGCTGAGAGTTTTACATCTTAAATCAAAGGCCAACAGAAGAGTGTCTTCCAGGCAGCTAGGAGTCTCAAAGCCCCCTCCTACGGTGACTCACTTCTTCTAACAAGGCCACACCTACCTCAACAAGGCTCCTTCTCCTAATAGAATAGCACCCTGAGGCCAAGCATATTCAAACAACTGAAATAATACCCTGTACTTTTCCCTGGAGTCCTGATTCATGTCCTAGACCCTGTTATAGCAGAGGGCTCTCTGCTAGCAGTTTTGGGGTGCAGCCTTCAGTTCTGATCCTTCTGAGATCCTCTGTCGGGGAAGGCAGGAAGGACTCTGCCTACCTTCCCGAAGAAGGCTCTGCTCTCATCTCTGGCCTGCCTCTGTGTGCCACAGCTTGGTGTGTGGCCGGCCCTACATTGCTTTGTTGGGTGCATAAGAGTGAGACTGCAGGCTTGCAGTTGGGGTTGCTAAATCCCAGCGTCCTGATGAATCATGGGAGACTCGAGCGGCCAAGGGTTCAAACCCTTGGGCTGCCAAAGTTTTGGACTCAACCTTTTTATTGAAATGCACACACAGAGAAGTATACAAATCTGAAATATGCATAAGTGTATCTTCATGAAGTGAATGCACTTGTAGCTAAATAAATCAACCCTGTCTGGCACCTGGCCTCCTTCCTGTCTCTGCTTCACAACATTTTTCACGTGCAAGTGGAAACACTAAGAGACCATGGTTCTGATTATGCTAGGCGGGGTTCTGTGCTTGAGGATTTAAGGGAGGAGCATGGATTGATGGTTAAGGTAGTTATGTATGCCCCGGGGAATTGTTGAGGTGGGGGGGGGATGTGTAGGACTCTGAGTTAGGGCTTCATAAATTTGTTAGGTTTGTGTAGAAGCAGGAGCTATTTAGAGGAGGCCTTGGGGGCATATGTGGGAGGGGCGGACCGGCTTGGAGGCGGGGCCTAGGAGCTTGGCAGGGCGGGGCCAGTGTGTGTGGGAGGGGCCTCAGCGCTCGGAGGGCGGGGCTCGCGCGCGCGCGCTCGCTGCCGGCGCGCCCCCTCTCGGCCGCCATGTTGGCTGGCGTGTGGGTGTCAAACGCTGCACGGGCTCGGGTCGCTCCCGCCTCTCCCGCGTCGCCGGCGGCTGCAGCCTTGCACTCGCGCTGGCCAGGAACGGAGGTGAGCCGGGACTCGCGGGGCTCGGCGTGGTGGTGGCTCGGGAGTCGGGGCGGGGCGGGGCGGGGCGCGGACCTTCTCTTCCAGTGCGTGGACGCCCCTAAGAGCACCGGCTTCCCCCTCGCCGGCCGGGGCGTGCACCGTGCGGCCAGCCGGACCCCACCCGGCTGGACGACTCAGCCAGGCCCCGCCCCACCTGAGCCTTCTCGGAGCCGGGAGGCGACATCTGCCTCCCGGCTCCGGCTCCTGTCCTCGCCTGCCTCACACCTCAGCTCAGGAGCCTTCAGTTTGGAACAACCCCGCCCCTCCCCAGAGCGTGCTCACCCCTCGACCCGGGTCCGAGCCGGCCGGCCCTCCCTCGGGGAATCGGGGCAAGGGGGTCCCCTTCCCCACGTCTTTCTCGCCCCCGGGACTGGATTCCCCTCCCCGGCCCCCACTCCACAGCACAGCGGGGACGGGGGCGGCGAAGCCAGGCTCCAGCTGCCTTTTGTTCCGCGTGGGATGGCAGAGACCTGGCGGCCCTGTTGGGCGAGTCCCGGTGGGCGAGCGAGCCGCGCGTGGGGTCGGCCTCTTCCGGGAGACCCTCGCTCTCCCGTGGGCTGGCTCTGTCGGAGCGCGAGCCGAGCGCGTTGGGAGAGGCAGGCCATTCCTAGAGGAGCCCGGGCCAACAGGTTTTTGTTTGCAACCTGAAGTTGGCCCAGTGGTTTTGCAGGGGGAGCAGACTGTCTGCGCTCCCTAGAAACCCTAGGTCGGTCGATGTAAGTCTGTTGCTTGGTCTCGGGCCTCAGTCCTTCCCAGCGGCCTCTTCACTTTAGTGCTGCCTTGGGAACGCATTTGAAGTCTGTGTTTCAGAAAAGATAGGATTTAGCCATTCTTGTGTTTTTTGACTAAGGGAACTAAGGCCCCAAAATGTGTTAGTTTGCCCAAGGTCATTTAGGGATAGGGTGTTTGACACAGCTGGGAGCCCCATCTCCGGGACACTTAAGGATTTCTTCAACGTTTAGGATTCCCCCAAATCGCTTGCCTGCTATTTTTAACATTCATACAAGAAAATGAGCAAGGGAAGATGAGAAAGACGTGCGAATTCTTCTTTTGCACACTCAAGAAAATACCCTGTGGAAGAAGGGATTGAAATGGGGTTGAAATGATTGAAAAAGGTGAATTTCTTTGATCCATGTCCTTATTATGTAATATAAGGAAGACTTAACGGGAACTTTGTGGTCTTGTAACTCTAGATACAGAGTGATAGCGGAAGATACTGGATTCTTAGTGATCGGCTTTGCATTGGTAATTAAGCTTTCCGTCTATGTATTGTTGGTAATGAAGCTCTTGTCCGTATTTAAACGGGCATGGGAGGAACTGCCGAACTGCCGTTTGTGATTAACGATTGTGTTGGGGAAACACCTGTAGGTCTCATTTTTTTCATTTGAATGCTTGCTTTTGTTATGTTTGTGACAGGATCTCTCTGGCCTTGAATGCACAGAGATCTCTCTGGCCTTGAATGCACAGAGATCCACCTGCATTTGCCTCTTAGGGTGGAGATATTAAAGATGTGGGGTCACCACACCCAGGCTGCTTTTGTGACTTTAAAGTTTGGTTTTCCTAGTTTTAAAGTTAGGCTAGTTATCTGTAACTGTGTGGCTGGGTTGTTGTTTCATAAACATTAATTGCAAAGTACTGTTCCACATGGGCTGATTTGAGTAATTCTGTTGGGTATTTGGATTTCTCCCTGAGCCCTGAGATAGAAGGATGGAGGCTGTGTTGATCTTTCCCTGTGGGGTGTATGGTGCCAAACATCTGAGTTACCAAGAAATGGGACACTTAAAAAAAAAGTGTGTGTGTGTGTGGGGGGCAGTGTATAGTGTAGGTGCCCCCTGAGTGCAGAAAAGGGTGTCATGCCCTCTGCAGCAGGAGTGCATTCAGTTGTGAGCCGTCTGATGTGGGTGCTGGGAAGTGAGCGGTGGTTCTTTAAAACAGTATGAGCTCCTAACTGCTTAGCGTTTTCCCTGGCCCAGGTATTTGAAATGTCTAAGTGATGATACCTGGCGTGGGATTTGCTGTCTTGACTAATGGCCCATCCTCTGCAGAACCTCTCTGTGGAAATATGACTGCCTCTTATGTAATCTTTCATAATGAGGAATAGATTTCCCAAGAGTGGAGATTTTGATAAGAGTCCTGTGAAAGTAGTCGAAAAGTTTTGGAGAATCTGATTTATGTTAATGGTGTTTTTTTTTCTCCCCTTCTAGAAGTTAAAGGAAGTTTTAAATTTCATTAATAGTGGCAACTTTGGAGTTCTTTGTGGACATGGAAAGAATGAGTTTCATTCAATTGCCCACTGTGTGCAGAGCTCTCCTGCCTTATGGATGGGGTGTGATTGAGTGCCATGAGCACCTAGTGACCCTGAGAATTTATTCCCCATAGGGTCTCACTGTGTAACCCAGGTTGGCCTGGAATTTGACTCCCCTGCCTCACTCTCTCCAGGGATTGAATTACAGGGCACGGGCTACCATGCTTGGCCCTTGGTCTGTATTTGGGTTTACGCTTGCCTTTCTATCAAGCCTCTGCCAGCTGCCAATCTTTGGAGCCTTCTTCTACTCTCCCAGCCTCTTTACCACACAGCGTCTGTTAGGGTACTCTGGGCGTTTTGAGACTGTGACACTTTGGGGCCAGTGTTTGCCTCGTCTTTCTTTGCTTTTCCAAGGCTCTGTTCAGTCTGTGACATACAGTAGTACTCAGGTCTGTAATAAGTACTCCTGTGGGCCAGGATGATGTTTCTATGATTTTTGTACCACTAGTCCCACTGTTTAATCTTGCTCTGGCATAAACCACTACTGTTGGTCATCTGTATTGTGAAATGACTGTCCAGTGGATTTCTGTTTTTTCTTCCCTGCAGTGTTGGGAATCGAACTTGTGGCCTCACACATGCTAGGCAAAGTTATCTGTTACTGAGATGTACCCAGCCCTCCAGCGGATTGAGGTTTTGAAAACTGACATACATTCTGATAAGGCAGTCACTGGCTGTGGAGCTCTGGTTGCTGTGGAATGCAGTATGTAGACCTGGTTGACTTGGTGCTGAGGTTAAAGGCACTCATCACCATGACTAGCTTTCTTAATTTAAAAAAAAAAAAAAAAGACTTATTATTTGTGTGTGTTTCTATGTGTACATGTGTACAGTGCTCTCAGAGGCCAGGAGAGGGTGCGGGACGCTACAAGCCTCTGGACATGGGTGCTGGGAGCTGACCTGGGATCTTTGAAAGAGCAGCAAGTGCTCTTAACCTAGCCATATCTCCAACCCCCACATTTATTTTCTGTATCTCTTTCTTCTTTTCTTTCTTTCTTTCTTTTTTTTTTTTTTTTTGAGACAGGGTTTCTCTGTATAGCCCTGGCTGTCCTGGAACTCACTCTGTAGACCAGGCTGGCCTCGAACTCAGAAATTTGCCTGCCTCTGCCTCCCATTTTCTGGATCTCTGCCTGACAGAAGAGGGCATCAGGTCCCATTACAGATGGGTGTGAGCCACTGTGGTTGCTGGGAATTGAACTCAGTACCTCTGGAAGAGCAATTAGTACTTTTAACCACGGAGCCACCCTACCTCTTTTCTTCCTTCTTTTGAAGCAGGGCCTCTCTATGTAGCCCTAACGTTGGCCTTGGACTCACAGATCCACCCGCTTTTGCCTCCCAGGTACTGAGATTAAAGGTATATGCCACCATATCTGGCCTAGTTTGTTTCTTAGTTCACAGTGACTAAAAATAGAAACTTAGAAAAACAAGTCCAAGGAAACATGTCTATGGCTAAGTGTGCATTAATCCACTGTATCTAGAGTTGTGTTTGACCATACCTGCTAGCAGTCTGATGATTGAGAAGTCTGAATCCTAAAATCTTGATGCTCTTTCAGTAGCGTTTAAAACAGAACCATTTTCATCAGAGCATAAGGCTGGGATTGAAACCTGTATGTGAGTGGAAACTCGTGATCTGCTGCGTTAAGCTGCAAGACTCAGCATAGTATTCACCCTGGGTCTGTGAGTCCCTGAAAAGCTGGGATCTATAAATGCGTTACCGTTCCTGGCTTTCTCCAGACCTTAGGATCTGTGGAAGTACTGTGACTTGAGTGTCAGTAATTGAACGGGCTACTTTATATGATAAGTGTTTTATTTAGGTTTGGAATTTAAAGGGAAAAAAAAGCATGCCGCTGAGGTTCCTGCTTCCCTAGAGTGGATCGATTCTTCTGTTGGGTCCTGGACTGAGCTTCATTTCTGCGTACCTAGTTTCTCTTTCTGTGGATCCTAGTTCAGGCAGGGTGTTCTAGAGAAAGAATGGGTAATTCAGCTTTCTCTGTTCAAAGCAGTGCAGAGCTGGTCCATAGGGACTCTAAGGCTTTGGTCATGTAACTCAGTTGACAAATGGAGAAATAAGCTCTTCCTGAGGGATGGCTGGCCATCCAGGCTAATGCATGATGTGAATTTAAAAGCATTTATAATTAATCACTTGAATGCAGGCTGCATCCTTTTTCTGCTCTCACCCTTCTTTGGTAATGTCATTGTCACATCTTTCATCCTGCAGCACAGTGGTTTAGAGACTCTAATGGCATAGTTTGCCTGCCACACAGCCTCATGGTAGACTGCTTTAGAGCTGGGCATGGGGCTTGGTCCAGTGGGCCTCCTGGCTGGGTCGGGTGGGACCCACCCATCATTGAGCTTGATTTGTTCTACCCTAAAGTAAGACCAACAAGGACTACTTCATGGAGAAGACACCCATCCCCTCTAATTTTCTGTGCATCAGGACTCCCTAGAGGCTTGGTTTCAGTTGGTTGCCAGGCTCCACCCTAGGGTTTCCAATTCAGTAGATAAAACCTGACAACACTCTCCCCCTCCCCCTTCTTTGGATTGGTTCTTGTATAGCTTAGGGTGGCTTGAATTCACTGTGTAGTTAAGGATAACTTTGAAATTATAAATCTCTTGCCTCTGCTTCCTAAATGCTGAGATTATAGGCATGTGCCACCATGCTCTTGTTTATGTGGTGCAGGGGATTAAACTCAGCAGGGCTTTGAGCATACTTGGCAGAAAAACATTGTATACAGTCAAGTTTTAAAGAAAGTACACTTATTACTAGTTTTGTTTTGCTTTTTTTTTGGGGGGGGGCGGTGTTTCCAGACAGGGTTTCTCTGTGCAGACCTGGCTGTCCTGGACTCTGTAGACCAGGCTGGCCTTGAACTCAGAAATCTGCCTGCCTCTGCCTCCCAAGTGCTGGGATTAAAGGCGTGCGTCACAACTGCCCAGCTCCTTGTTTTGCTTTTGAGACAGGGCCTCACCACGTAGCCCTGGCTGTCCTAGAGCTTGTTAGGTAGGTCAGGCTGACCTCTTAACTCAGATCCACTTGCTTCTGCCTTCTGAGTGGATTAGCTATTATTATTTTCTTAAAGGCAAGTGTGTGTATAATTTTATATTTATTATACACACATTTTAATTTGTGTAAATGGGTCTGTGTCTGTGTGTGTGTATGTGGGTGAGGGTGACCACAGTATCCAGAAGAGGACATTGATTACCGTGGAGCTTGAGTTAAAGGTGGTTGTGAGCACCCAGAGATGGGTACTGCAATCCAAACTCAGATCCTTTGGAAGAACATTAAATGGTACCCTTAACTGTTAAGCCATCCCTGTGGCACCTATTTATTTATTTATTTATTTATTTACTTGTGTATGTGCACACACCATCTTTGTGTGTGTGTGTGTGTGTGTAAGTATAGGTCAGAGGACAACTTGTGGGAGTCAGTTCTCATCTGTTGTGTAGGTCCCAGGGATACAACTCAAGTTGTCAGGGTTGGTGGCAAGTATCTTTACTTCCTGAGTTATCTTGTCAGCCCACAGAGCATATGTTTTTAACCAGTGTCTGCATGTGACTGATGCTGCCAGTTTGGGGACTAGACTTTGGAATCTTGGCCTGAGGACTGAAAGAGAAGGCATGTGAGGTGTCTAGCACCAGCTGGCTGTGCAGAGGAAATCAGAATGCTGCTAAATATCGCTCTGAAGATGGCAGTGTGGCATTTGGAAAGGAATTTGGGTTCTCTGAGCACTGTTCTCACTTTGGTTTTCCTTGTCATGATTTGGAGCATGGTTGCAAGCATCTTCCTGTGTGAGTTAGTGGGTTCATTTTCTTTAAAGATAGTTATATGGGATGAAAGTGGACTTCAGAATGGCAGTAAGTTCTCTACCCTGTTGGAAAAGCAGGGGCATTCCTACATGGCTGGCATGTGATGACTTCCCAGGAATGCAGCTTGGAGAGATGGTGGTTGTTGGTTGTTGGTCTTTGGTCTATCCAGGCAGAACACTTCAGGGTCATTAGTCATCATCAGTCCTGGTGTTAATGAAAATCACTTCTTAATTTAGATTGATTTAATATTCTTTGGTGTTTAGAGTTTGAGAAAAAACTTCCCCTTTCCACCATCAGCATGTCTCTTGCATTTTGAAAAAACTAATGCTCAGGGTCTGGCAGTCTGTGCCTGGCTTCACAGTGAATGAGGGGTACTTTGTTGGGTGTAGAGTGTGTGTTGTCTGTGTGTGTTAGTATGTGGGGTGGCTATATGCTGGAGTTCTGGTGGGAGTGTATATGGAGGCCAGAGCAGGACTTTCCGGGTGTCTTTGTTGCTCTATAACTGCTGTCTTGATAAAGGGTCCATCCTTAACTGACCATGAAGCTTGCCATTTGGCTAGGCTGTCTGGTCAGTGAACTCTTGGGGTCTGCCTGTCTTTCTCCATCAATGTGGGGTGGTTATAGGCATGTGCTTTGTGCTGAGCTTTTCACGTGGGTCTGGAGATTTGAGCCTATGTGTTAGTAGAGCGTGTGTTCTTATCCACTGAGCCATCTCTGTAGCTCATACTTTGCAGTCACTTGTGTTAAACTCAGAACCTTATTGTTTTCCCTCTTTACTCTGAGGTACACTGTGTGTTTCTGTGACCTCGCTGTTTTCTCACATCAGTCCTAAGAGTGGCATTTCCCAGGTTAGTGCTCTCTAGATTGGGAGGAGGCTTGGCAATGTGCTTTAATTCAGTCTGACATTGGTCTGATTTTGAAATGTTATGAAGTCATTTCTATGACAGTAGCTCACTCCACTCTACCCCACCCCATAAGGAAAAGAAAAATTACCTCTGAGTGGAACCAAGAGGTGCAGGGGTCTGGGCATTTGAAGGACGGTTTTGTGACTATAGATAGGATATTTGAGGTCTGGGATCAGATCAGTGGATGGGAATGAATAAAATGTTTCTTGCTGACACACTTAGTCTGACTGAGAGGACAAAATTAACATTTGTGAGAAAATTAGAAGCCATCAGTGTGTTAAACTGTGATTTTGATTTTTGTCAGGAGGCTAAGAAGGTAGAATAAAAAAATCTAGAAGAGTCGGGGAGGATATCAGGGAGGAGGTAGGGTTGAGCTGGGCCTCAAAGGACAAGGACCTTTATGAAGGACAAGGACCTTTATAAACAAATGGGAAGGCGTTTCCCTTGGGGCGGTTGGATGGATTCCTGAGGTGGGCTTGGGTGTGGGTGCTCTTGTGTATACATCTCGATTGTGTGCTGTGTTGAATCTATGGTGCTGAGGAGGGTGATTTGTGGCTAAGGAGTTTGGATTTGATGCCCTGGGAGCTCTTTGTCCTGGTACACCTACAAGACATGAAGTCTGGAAAGCTTTAAAAAAAAAAGTTTCTAATGGGTCTCTTCCCAAACCAATCAGGGAGGGAACAAAGATTTTTAGAAGTGCCCAGACAATTCTAATTCTGAGCTGAGTCTTGTGCTTAGGGTAGCCTTTAGGAACACCAAGGCCTGGAAGATGCAAGGGAATGGGAGCTAGAGAGATGAGAAAGCCTGTGTGTGAAGGAGTTGAGAGTAGTGAGCCTGGAGCTCTCTTAGTCACTGGGAGTGAGCCACAGGAAAGGTGGAGCAGATGCAGAGAGGAAGGAAGATGGCCTCTAACCCACCTTGGAGAAGTGAGTGCTTTAGCAAAGGGTAAAGAAAGTAGGCACTGAGGAGAGATTGTGATCTGTTGGGTAATCCTTCCCACCTGAGCCCCAGGCAGGGAGCAAGCAGAGCCGGTTCTTACCATCCCCAGCAAGGCTTCCTTCTCATGCTCCAGATCGTTATAGTCATTTCAGCAGGCAAGGTTTGCAACATTTGTTTTTGATTTATTTTATATTACATGGTGTTTTGCCTGCCTTTGTGTTCATGGTGCTACTGGAGGCACCATGAACACAAAGCTGTAGTTAGCTGTCATGGCGTGCTGGGGATTGACCCTGGGTCCTCTGGAAGGAGAACTGTTTCCTTAACCATTGAGCTATCGTTCCAAGTCCAATATTTGCAAAATGTAAATTGTAAAATTGTAAATTGCAATTCTTTTTATTAACCCTCTGCTCTTTTTTTTTTTTCTTTTGAAGTCTTACTATATATAGTTTAAATTGGCCTAGAATTTGTTATCCTCCTGCTTCAGCCTCTCAAGTGCAGGGAGGGATTAAACATGTGTGCCATCATGCTCAGCAAAATCATGTTTTTAAAAGTAAGTTTGTACTAAAGAGTTCTTAACTTTAATATTTAATGTTTTTTTAACCTAGTATTTAATGAATGCCATATCATTTATGGTGTTCTGGACAAAAACCATAGCTCAGTTTATGCCCCTATTTGATGCTTATTGCATACATGTACTGTGTGTTTACTCGTCTGGGACACGTGAGTTAGTGAGTAAAATTTAAGTCTCTGCCTGCAGGTTTTGGGGGTCTGTAGATGTTGGCTCCTGAAAGAGTGAGAAATAATATTAGCCCTGGGTGTATCAACAGATAGACAAATGTAAAAAGTGGTGTTAGACATTGATGGAATCTGAGGGTCAGAGAAAGTGTTAGGAGCTGATCTGGAAACCATCTGGGTCTTGAAAATACGGAGTTATGGGGGATAGTGGAGGAGCAGAGTTAATGGTGCTGTGTGTGCAGAGGGCTGGAGACACGGTGTCTGGTTGAGTGGAGAATGGAAGACAGAAGAGGTGGCTGGGCAGCTCCACCAACAACTGTGTAAGGCTGAACTGTCAGGCTATGGTTTTCAGTCTTTTGGTATGCTGAGTGGGCAGTTCTGTAGGTCTCCCATCCAGTTCCTTACATGAATGGCCCGGCTGTGCTGAAAGCTACATATCTTAATTGAAATGGGTTGCTGTGTTAAGATCAAAATGTCATCTTCTACAGGTACTGGGGAGCTAGATGGCAACAGGGCCCAAGGACCTGAGGCTTCTCCCAGAGCACCTGACAGTAGGACTGTTCAGTGACAGTGAGAAGGGTGGGGCTGAAGAGAGATCCTGTTCCACTGCTTTCCGGGCCAGTTTCCCAGGGCCGAAATGATAATTTTATCCTGGGCTGGTGCTGACATGACATGTGTGGTCCTTTGGGACTAGAATGCCCACACTTAGAGCAATGTGTTTTCTAGAAATCCCTGGAGAATTTTTTGGCCATGTGGTGAAGATAAGGAACTCTCTGCTAAGCTTGAGACACATGTCAGATACTGTCCCTGGCTGGGTACAGGGTATCAAGGAGATGAGGTGATTCTAGCCTGCAGCTCTTGAAATGGAAAAGAGGAAAGCTGTTGGGATGGATTAAACCACAGGACGATCTTGGTTGTATATATGGTGTCTCTTGTGTGCTGCCTCAGTTTTCTGGCTGTCTTGAGATTTAAGGCCATCATGTTGACAGTCCTGATGTGAGCTGGGGCAGCCAAGGAGGAAAACCCACTTGCTTACCTTTAGAGCTTCTAGACCTTCCATATTTCTTTGCTTATGGCCCAGTCTCAGCCAGCTGTGGCTGTTCTGACCATCTTAGAGCATCAGTGTGATACTGCCTTACTTGTCTCCATCTCTAAAGAATCCTTGTGTTTCTGTTTGACCCATTGGGTGGTCTTTCCCTATCTCAAGTTAGGGGAGAATGTTTTCATTGTCCCTGCTGCCCCCTTGCCCTATAACCTAACATGCTCACAGGTTCTTGGACTAGGCTGTGGGTGTCTTTGGTCTGATCATTATTTGCCCACTATAGTTGCCAACATCAAAAGCAGATCCAGTGCAGCTTTCCACATTTGCAGTCATGGACAAACGGGAACACTCAGCAGTTGGAGGCTGCACTGTTGCTTGGCAACAATGGGTCAGAGTCAGTGTGGGTGCTATCATTTCTAGATGGGGCTTGTGAGTGCCAGTTCTTTGTAGGCCCCAGCCCTTCCATTGGTGCCCACTAATCTTTTCCCCCTGCTTGTTCCTCATTTTGGGAACACAAAGACTTAAGTCCAGTCATGGAAGTGTTCTCTGTTAAGGTGGTTGAGCTTGCCACCACCTCGTTTCATCTTTTTCTGTTCACCCCAAGCACTTTACCTCATTTTCTGTCTCCAGACTGTTGACCTAAAGTTGTTCCTGTTTCTACATGGCACTCACTTTCCCATATCCTCCTGACCCAAGGCCCTGTGCTCTGTACTATTGCTGATGCTATTTTAGGTGGTATTCTTTTTGTGCTGTGACTGTTTCCCATCCTCTCCTTTTTTGGGACACTCAACTGTAGTCTGTAGTGTATTCTGGTACCTTCCTCTGGGTGTCATGCATGGAGTTCATGAAAACGAGTCCTTATCATGTACTTCTGGAGCCATTTCAGTCAAAAGTCAAAATTACACAAGTCTGTCTGTGGTCAAGCATCCTCTCAGTGCCAAGCACTTTCCTAGATACTGGGAATGTGACTGAGTACTAGGAGGCTGCCTTCCATGAAAAACTCATTCTAAAGTGGAAGACAGAGAACCAGGAGCATGGGCACTGACAGTGTCAGGATGCTATTGCGTATGGGGTGGGGTCTGCTTTCTTCAGTTTCCCAGGCTGGTGGTCCCGTCTGCTTACATTGTTTTGAAAGGCTGTTTTTGGAGCTCTTGTTAAAGACATTTCCAACAAATATCCCCTGTGTCCAGACACTTGCCTGGACCTATTTGATAGCTGAAATTTTAACAGGCTTCTTTACACTGGCTGATGGAGAGGGTTCAAGCTAGCCACTTCCTTGTATTCTTACTTGGTAATCTGAACTGGGACTCTGATTTTCTTCTGAAGGGCCATTTTTTCTGTGGCCTCCTGTAGAGGGACATACATTAAGTGACCCTTGCTCAGGGTGGGGAAACTTGGTAGAGCCCTTTGCATCTGACAGCTAAGGGTACCTCTGCTGATTTTTATCTCCGTAGAGTATAATCCAGAAACTTGGCTGTAAACTTGGTTTCATTATGGAGGATTCAATGAATGAAAACACATAATTTAGTGAGACTCATCACTCAACATTTTAAATCGAGGTTTCTCCCCTGGATTATTCTAAAGCAACCCTCAAAGTTTATTGAAATTGGCCTAGCTGTATATTTTTAATAGATACGGACTTTCTGTAAACTTACTTGGTGAAAATCAACCACTGTTCTTTATATTTGAGACAATGTCTTATTCTGTAAATCAGGTTTGCCTGTGATCAGTGATTCTCTAAGCATTCAGGTTACAAGTGTGAACAACCAAGTCCAGCTTCCACTATGGGTCCTTTTAATTCTTACTCTTTTGTTTTCTCCAGACAGGGTTTTCTCTGTGTAGTCCTGGCTGTTCTGGAACTGGTCTTCAGACTAGGCTAGCCTTGAACTCGAGATCCACACTGAGATTAAAGTTGTGTGCCTGGCTCTCATGTGGATTTTTATATGCAACATGTTCAAAGCTGACTTTTTCCAGTTGTGAAATGATGATCTCCTCTATATAAAAATATTCACTTGGCTTGAATTTTGCTATCACTTCTATTAGGGCAAAACAATAAGAGTTTTGCTATTTTAATTTTGTTACTGCAAAGTATTTATGAAATTTACCATTGCTAACGTGTTAGACTGGGGATAGAAGGCATGTACCACCCTGCCTAGTCACTAAGCTGTTTTCTAACTCCGGTTTGCCTGATATAGACATTCATTCCATGTGCCTAGCATCTTATATCATGTGGCATCTTGGTTGGCCTCTTTCCAAGTTTTTTCATGCTGTAGCATGGATCAGCACTTTATTCCTCCTCCTTATTGAGTAATCTCTGTATGAGTGGACGGCAACTTGCTTACCTTCCTGTTGATAGTCATTTGAAGTTTTAATTTTGGCCATTGTGCGTAGTTGCTATTTTAATTTAACTGCATGTTGCTTAATTTGAAGTGTGGTGATGGAGTACATGGATCATGAAGAAAGTATCACATATATGAGGGCAGGAAGTGGTTTGTTTCTGTTTATTTCAACAACACATTTTGGAGGGACTTAAGGGTGCAGGCTTCTTTGAGCTGTTTGTTAGCTGAACTGCTGCTCCACTGAAAAGCTCCTCCCCTCTCTGGCTCCAGCCTAATCTGTGGAGTTAGGGTGGGGAGAGGACCTTCTCAGCACTGGTGTGGAGGATGTGCTCAGTGGCCGAGACTTTGCTTTTGAGTTTTCTGAGACAAACTTGTATTTTCATGGGATCCAATGACAGAAAGGTTTCCATTCCTAGGTTCCAAGGCAGGGTCTTTGTTTATATAGCCCACAAAGTTTTAAGTCTGTGTTTTCTTGGAGCATGTACTGGGTCCTAGAGATAGGTCAAGTCTGTCCTTGTTGGTGGGTACTGAGTGGGTGGGTTGGAATGGCCTGCGTGCTGGGCTCTGCTTTCTCAGAGGAGTTACTGGGCAGCAATGTGCTGACAGTGGGCACCCTTCTTAAGGGCTGGTTCTGGAGGACAGTGGCCCCGTGTTCTGTTGATGAGGACTCATTCCATCCATGGAGTTGGGGAGCACATCAGACCATGTGTCCACTTTTGGAGAGTTCAAAGAATTATTCATCTCAGGGCCGAGGATGAGGAAAATGTGAATTTGATTTGCTTTTCACATGTACTGAGTGTGAATCCACTTGACTTGAGGCTTCTCGGCAGCTCAGTTCAGAGTCTTTTTTCCTCCCTCCAAGACAGGGTTTCTCTGTATGGCCTTGACTATTTTGGTACTGCTTTGTAGACAAAGCTGGCCTTAAACTCACAGACCGTCTCTGCTCCTGACTACTGGGATTAAAGGTGTGTTTTACTACAGCCTGGCTAAGGTACTAGCTTTTTATACAAAGTCCTCTAAGATTATTAAGGGTGTAGGGTCCCAGTCCTCCTACTACATAGGGCCATAACTGATATCCCCATGATGAAAAATATACAAGATAAAAGTGTAGCTGACCTCTCTGTAATCATTTTAAGTGTCAAGAAGCCTTTAGAATGTCTGTTTTAGCAGACTGGGGACAGATAGACAGAGTGTGAACTCTGTATTAAAGATTGAGGTAAAATCAGTGAGATCTTCTTTGCTTCTCCCTGCTCTCTCAGTTATGGCATTCCTTGCTCCAAGATTTGGGACAGGACGCTGATTTTGCACATCTTAGGACCCATTGTGGATAAGGTAAGACAGTGTATATGGCCAGTTCCTTGACAGAGTGGTGGGTAGTAGGGAAGGGGGTTGGAGCAATCATGACTTCCTGGTTAGTGTGTAGCTGGCTTTGGGAAGAAGGGGCCTTTTTGGATTTTGTGATCTGTCTTGGGAAAGAAAGAGACAACACAGACAGGAGGACAGGAGATAGTGAGATGGCTCTTAGTTCTGAGGCTGTCCACTGCCATTCAATTCAAAGTGCTCAAGTATGCCAAAACCACCGTATTTTGTGGTATTACTTTGAGTCCCTAACAAAGATCATCAAAGAAATTTGGAAGTATATACTGAAGACCTGACCTAAAGGCTTGTCAAGTCTGACAGTTGTCAACTGTGACTACTACTAACTGATTTCAGGCTTATTTTTGTCAGTTTGTATCCACCACCCTCCCACTTTCCTACCCTTGGGGTTTGGTGGCTCACTGTCTGTGAGGAGGTCTGTGTTGCTTTTTTTCCTTTCAGGAGAGCTGGTGTGTCCCCACTCCTCTGTAGTGGGTTAGCAAGCCCTCAGAGGCCTGGGTCAGACAGGAGAGAGGCTTTTTGAGAAACTGAGGACTTGGTGACCACCTGGAAGTAGGAATGAACAGCAATTTGGGGTGCTTTGGTGCTGTTGTTGAGCTGTAGGGTGTAGAGGAAGAGTTGCAGGGCGGGAGGATTAAGGCTGGGTTGTAGAACCAAACTGTTGGCATTGCTGCATGCTCTTTGGAGGCTTCCACAATGTGTCATGGTAGTTCTTTGGGCAAGGTTACTGAATAGTCACAGTCTCATTTTCTCTATCTTCATGGTATAAAAGAAAAGAGTTATTTGCTACATACTACCAAGTGCCTCTAAGACCTTCCAGTCCCAAGTGAGAGCAGCTTTGGACTGGAAATCATTTTCTCTGGGTATGTGCTATCCCTTTGGTAGGCTATGTTGGCTTGATGACAGGGTTGGTCCTTTCCACTTAGCCTATTGCCTTTTTTTTAAAGCAGAAGTCCAGAGAAGAGAAAACAGGCCTGTTGCCCAGGAAATGTGTTTGCCTGAGGCTAACTGTGGTGCAAGCAGGGAGCTTGAACAGGCTTTGGGCCAACCAGGCCTCTCCATGACATGTTGTGCCTAGTCATTTCCTCCTGGGGACTTTGGCATTCATTCTGCATGTGGATAAATCAGAGTTTCGTGAATCCCTGTGAATAAATTTTATGGTGAGAAAATCCCGGGTTTACCATGCAGTGGTGCTAGGTCTACCTGGCTGGTCCGTAGAACCACCTCCAGTGCAGACGTGTAGATATATTGATCTCTCCCAAGACGTGGTGATCAGTAGGCTGGCAGGTACCTGTGTACTGTGTGTCCAGCAAAAGGTACATTTGGAAGCCACATTGAATGTTTTAAAAACTTAGCTAGACATTTATAAGGCTATAATAAAAGGCTTATAAAAGTTTATTTAGAAGGAAAAAAAAATCAGTTTAGAGCTCAGAAAGGGGAATTAAATATTTTTTCTTAGCAAGAAAGCTCAGCCTGTGGTTACTGATGCTTCGTCAGGCCCTCAGAGACTTCTGCCCTCGGAGGCCACGGAAATAGTTTGGTCTGAGGTTTTCTCCTTCTGATGGATGATGTGGAAACATGATTTTGTTGTGGCTTTTGGTGACCGAGAACAGTAGCTTGATGACTTTCCATCCTTTGAGCCTTAGGTCACTCAAGTTTTTTTCCTGATGTAGGGGGGAGCTGAGGGTTGACTGAGGTGGAAATGTCTGTGTACTGACAGATAAGGTCTTGGGGTAGCAGCTCCTCTCCATCTGCTCAAAGGAAAGGATAAGTTGGTTGTCCTGGCTGCTGTCCTTCTGCTCTCTGTGTGTTGTGTCTACTGAGCTCTTGGAGAGTGAGCTGTTGTCTGTTTGGTCTGTATACTCCAGTTTTGTGCCCAGGCCTGATAGGGATGGGTGCTAGGTAAGGTCTGGTGCATGATTGGCTAAGCCTGATGGGGCGCAGACCTATTTAGGATACCCACTGGGTAGAGTTTGTACATGGCTATAGGTGGGCCCACCCGAGGGAAAGCTTAGGCTAGAATGGATTGTGGGTGAAAGCCACTGAAGTGTGACGCTGGAAGGGCTTGGAGGAGAGTCTCACTCAGGGAGGGACAACCTTAGGAAGGCCAGGTACCTTGCCCCTAGCTGGCCGTTGTTGGTGCCTAGCTCCACCTTGCTCATGGCAGGGTGCAGAGATCACAGTGGGGTCTGGGCTGGTACTTGATTAACTAAAGGTTTTGATATGGCTCTGGTATTTCTTTTTTAAAATGAAAAAAAAATGGATAGGACATTTAATATTTTTTTAAGTGGAATGTTCAGTTCTAAAATGAAAGGTTATTAGACTACTCCAGGGTGAGATGGCCAAGTAAATTATCCTCTGTTTTTTACATCTTCATTGTGGCATTTGTGTTGCTCAAATAAGTAAATAGATGTCATAAAAAAGTATACTTTGGGAACTATTTCCCGCCACTCCTGATCACCTGAGTTCTGCCTGCTGCTTTCCTTGGTGACTACTTGGTAGTATAGCACACGTGTGGGTTCTTTCTTCCCTATTTTGTTTTTTCTCTTTTGGAACAGGATCTTACCAAGTAGCCCTGGCTGCCTCAAACTCATAGAGATACATTTGCCTCTACTTCCTGGGTGTTGGGATTAAAGATATATGCCTCTAAGTCCAGCTCTTTCCCCCTCTTTTTATTAAATAAAAGCATATTGTTTATAAATCTCAATATTCTCATTCCTTTCTATTACTTTTACTTTTGGGGGCTGCAGGGAAGAGGGTCTCTCACCCTTAGCTCTGGATAGCCTGGAACCCACAGAAATGGAATAGAATCAAGTTAAGGATGTGCGTGTTTGCTTTGTGTAGGTGTGTGGGTGGTTCTGTTGGTATGCATGGAGATTTGCAGATGTGCTATGTTAGTTCATGTGCTTGTGGAGGCTAGAGGTCAGCACCAGGTATCTTTTTCTCACTTTCCACCTCATCTATGCATTCATCTATCCATGCACCCACCCATTTTTTTACATTTACTGATTGTATCTGTGGGCAGGCATATGCTGCATTACGCATGTGGAGGTCAGAAAGACAACTTGGGAGTTACTTCTGTTTTTGTGTGGGTTCTAGGGATTTAACTCAGGAAATCAGGCCTGGTGGCAGGCATTACCTCCTGAGTCATTTTGATAGATTACCCAGATTTTCTCCAGAGTGTTCACATTGTCTAACCACTAGCAGTGTGGCTGCTCATTTCCCCCACAGCCTTGCCAGCCTCAGGTGGGATCACCTGTTTAGATTCCTGCCAACCTGACAAGTGTAATAAGTATTTCAATATAGTTTTAATTTATATACTTCTCAAGTTGAGCTTATTATACTATCACATGTTGAAGTATATATTTTAAAATTTTAAAGGTTCCTTACTTCCTGTCTGTCTGTGAGACAGGGTATTACTATGTAACTCTGGCTGTCCTGGAACTCACTACATAGATCAGACTGGCCTCAAACTCACAGAGATCTGCTTATCTCTGCTTTCCAAGTGCTGGAATTGAAGGCATGCATCACTATGAGTGCCTGATATTGAGTTTTTAAATTGTGTATGTATATGTGTGTCTGTGGAGTCCAGAAGAGGCCATTGAACATTGGAATTCCTTGAAGCTGAAGTTATATGTGGCTATGGATCTTTCAGTATGAGTCTTGAGAGTTGAAGCTGGGTCCTCCAGAAGAAAAGCCAGTGTTCCTAGCTGCAGAGTCTCCCCAGTATCTTGGACTTCTGATCCTACCACTTTCACAATACCCAGTTTGTATGCTTCATCATGCTAGGTAGATACTACTAACGAAGCCATTCTCTCCAGCCCTTAAGTTTATTTCTATGCTATTTGTATATCATAGGTTGGTTTTGTGTTAGGAGTTGCAGATCTTTGTGAGCACTGGACTGGAGTTGAGGACTGGTGATCTCATTTATAGTTTATTAGTGAGAGCACAGAGCCTCATCCAGCTCTGCTCCGTTTAGTTTATGAAGTACTTCCCCCAGCAGAGAGTCTCAGACCCAGTACTGGGAACTGCTTGGGTCAGCTCTGGGTACAATGGTTAGCACTCAGGTAGGTAGTAGACACTGACCTAAGTATGTGTGAACAGCAGGACATACAGTGTCTGTGTCAGACTCTTGAGGCATGTGGAGTGGGGTTCAGTTCTCTTGGGAGACATATTAAGATGCTTCAGGATTGCCCAGTTAGTTCTCTTGGCCTTGTTTCCCCCACATGGTGCAAGGAGAAGAGGAGGCTGGAGTTTCTAAAGTAGAGAGGGTGGTTTTTCCTGGGTAAAGGAAGGAGCAACTGGGCATGTAGATCTGTGTAACTTGCAGTTGCCAGTGCTGAAATGAACCCCTAGATTATTATTTTTCTAAACAAAGCAGGACAGTGGCGGTATAAACACTAAACTAAAACATTTAGCTAATTGGTAGAAAACCAAAGGGAAAATAATGACTTTCATTCCCTTTTGGTGTGTTTGTTTTGACATTTGGAAACATACTTCTAATCTTTAAAGAATTAAGAAATTATGGGATGCAAACTTGTCTGTTTATGCTTGTTAAATTTAGTATGAAATAGACTCCTCCTCCTGTTCCATGTTAGTCTGCTCTGTCTTGCTTTTCTTCTGGAGAGGGTGTGTTCAAGGGGCCAGTGGGACAAAAAAGATCAGTCAGAATTCTTCAGGGTTGGGGGCTGGTGAGATGGCTCAGTGGGTCAGAGCACCCGACTGCTCTTCCGAAGGTCCAGAGTTCAAATCTCAGCAACCACATGGTGGCTCATAACCATCCTTAGCAAGATCTGACGCCCTCTTCTGGGGTGTCTGAAGTCAGCTACAGTATAATTACATATAATAAATAAACCTTTTAAAAAAAGAATTCTTCAGGGTGTTCCCTGTAGTGGAACAGATGCTGTTAGCCATTTTTCCCCATAGTTCTCAGGTCCTTTGCTGATGCTCGAAGACTGGTCCGAATTTGTAAATGAGGACACATTCTATAGATGAGGTACCTGGTGGTGGTTAGGGTAGACAGTAGTCTTTCTGCCCTTGCAGAGTTGTTTTTAAAGCAGTGACAATATCCATATGCCATGGTAGGGTTTTGTTTGTTTTGTTTTTGAAACAGGGTCTAACTGTATGTCTTAGACTGACTTGGCCTCACACTCAGGACAATATTACATAATCCTCCTGAGAGATGATGGAATTATAGATGTGCACAAACACCCCATTTTTGATCTTGATAGGTCCTGCTTTACTTTCAGTGTGGGTATGGAGGGTTAGTGAGCCCATAGGAGAGGGGAAGAATGTGAGTAGCTATGGTTGGATCCATTGCCATTCTTTTTTTTTTTTTTTTTTTTTTTTTTCCTTAACAAGAGCTACAGTGAATGTGCCTGA
>NC_034603.1:29581009-29592100 GCF_900095145.1 Mus pahari | reverse complement strand
TTAAAGGCCTGCGCCACCAGGCCCGGCTCCATTGCCATTCTTGTAGCAGATGTGTGCCAGCACTTGGCGAGGGCTGGTGTGAATCAGCATGGAGATTATCCACTAAAGTTGTGGTGTTGTAGGAAGAAGAAGTTAAGGTACAGACAATGCAGTAAGTCTAGGCAAGTTCCTGGGCCTCTCAATCCTTTGCCCAGGCCTGGATGGGCAGCAGGTGGTAGATCCTAGGTAGGGAATCCCCGCCATTGGGGCTGTCAGATTTGCTGTGAGATGGGTGTGCAGTTGCATGCGTACAGGGGCATCTGCGGTCGTTGTCATCGTTGTCGTCTTCTTCTTCTTGTTTTTTTTTTTTAAATATTTATTTATTTTATGTATATGAGTACACTGTTGCTGTCTTCAGACACACCAGAAGAGGCATCAGATTAGATCCCATTACAGATGGTTGCGAGTCATCTTGTGGTTGCTGAGAATTGAACTCTGGCCTCTGGAAGAACAGGGTTGTGCTCTAACCACTGAGCCATCTCTCCTGCCCTGCAGTATTTATTCTTGAGAATCCTTAGTAGAAGGCAGGTGGTCTTATCTGTGTGTGCTGTGTGAGAGCATATCCCTTTGCACTCTGCATCCTGATTCCTTACTTGTCTTTGGTCCTCCCAGGTGAACATGCTGAACACAGGCTCCTCCCATGCCTCTCCAGTGCTCATTGCCACTTGCTATCTCTATTTTCAGGCTTCTCATGGCTGGCTGAGTCCGATGTGAAAACTAAGCTTCTGCTTCCTCTGAAGCCCCTTCGTCTTTATTTGCTGTTCTGGGCCTTGGACCTTATGACGTATGGTTATCAGGGGTATTTTATTCATCATGGTAATTTTGATGGCTGTTCCTGCCTTTTCACACTTCTTGCCCCATCCAGCTCTTCTCATTGTGGCATTCAAGTTGTGCCCTGTCTTCATCCTTCCCACCTGGCCTCTGTCTATACTCCCTGATGAAGATTTCAGAAATACCATTCTGACTAAAACAAACAAACGCACAAACAAACCCATTTTTAGTAGCTTGACCTTTGGCAGTATTCCCTAAATACTTCCCAGTGTTGCGCAGTTCAGTGGTAGTTTTAACAGTTCTTTATCAGCCAAGGCCGATACTCACTTCTTAAATCTCAGTATTCAAAGCAGAGGTAGGCAGATCATCCAACCTGGTCTACAGAATTTCAGGACAGCCATAGTTACACAGAGAAACCCTGTCTTGAGAAGCAACAACAATGTACAAACAACAAAAAAATTAGTTCTTTCAAAATGCTCTAGTACTTTGGCAGTTCCTCAGAGGTAAACAATAAACATAGGGATTCAGTAGTTCTACTCTTTAGTGTATTCTCAGAAGGAGAAAACCTAGCCATACAACATAGATGTTCATAACATCATTATTCATAACACCCCCAAATGTTAATCAGCTAAAGCAGATACACAAATGTGCTACATTTGTATAGATATACAGAGTGTGGTACATCATGCAGTGGCAAATCATTTAGCCATGAAGTAGAGCGGCTCACTGATGTGGTGTGATCGAGTCTTCATTTACTGTTTTGGGCTGAGGTCTCTCTGTGTATTTCTGGTTGTCCTGGAACTTGCAGTGTAGACCAGGCTGGCCTTGAATTTACGAGATCCCTTCTGCCTCTTCCTCCTGAGTACTGGGATTACAGGTGTGTACCACCGTGCCCAGCTGTATGAGTCTTGGAAATAAGTAAAAAAATCCAGACATAAAAGGCCTGATTCTGGGCTGGTGAGATGGCTCAGTGGGTAAGAGCACCCGACTGCTCTTCCGAAGGTCCAGAGTTCAAATCCCAGCAACCACATGGTGGCCCACAACCATCTGTAACAAGATCTGACGTCCTCTTCTGGAGTGTCTGAAGACAGCTATAGTGTACTTACTTATAATAAATAAATAAATAAATAAATAAATAAATAAATCTTAAAAAAAAAAAGGCCTGATTTTATATATATATATATATATATATATATATATATATATATATATATATCCATATCCATAAAGACAGAAAATAGATCTGCAGTTGTTAGGGATCTAGAGGTAGCAGAGGATCATGACTAGTAATTGATATGGGGGATTTGAGAAAGATGAAAATGATCTTGTTTGATAATGTTCTAATTTGATGGTGATGCTTGCACAAAATTGTAAATAAGCTAGAAACAAAACTTGATTGTATATTTTAGGGTGGTGAGTTTTTCTGTTGTGCGAGTCTTGTTAATAAAAATAACCACCTTCCCATACTGTAGCGATAACTGATTTTGCATATATTGTTACTCAAAACAGGTATTTGAGTTTAAAAGCAAGTTATTAAGTAAAGAAAACCACAGCTAAAGAGGTGGTTCAGTGGTTAAGAGTACTTGCTGCGGGCTGGAGAGATGGCTCAGCGGTTAAGAGCACTGACTGCTCTTTCAGAGGTCCTGAGTTCAAATCCCAGCAACCACATGGTGGCTCACAACCATCCATAACAAGATCTGATGCCATCTTCTGGAGTGTCTGGAGATAGCTACAGTGTACTTACATATAATAAATAAATAAATAAATAGATAAATATTTAAAAAAAAAAGAGTACTTGCTGCATAGGACCTGGTTTCAGTCCTAGTATCCACATGGCAGGTCAAAACTGTATTTCCAGATGACCTGATGTCCTCTCTGGCCCTGACAGCAGCAGGTATGTATGTGGTACATGTATGTACATGGAGGCAAACTCTTTTACACAAAAAAGAAATCTTAAAAGAAATTCCCCAAATATTGAAGCGGTAGTTGGTTTTCATTCCTAAGAGGGTCCAGCGTTGGGTAAGAACTGTCATTGTTAGTCATTGGCACTGTTAGGGGAGGAAATGATAAGTGCCTTGAAGGTGAATGATGGGCTGGTAAGACTGAATTGGTTAGCCTGCTTGGTTGGGCCTTGGTTGTACAGCCTCTGCATTTTCCTGGTGTGCTAGTCTGTTGGCTGACCAGCCTGCTTCTTCTACCACTATTCCATGCCTTTCCAAGGCTCCTTCTCCTTTCATGAGACACTGGCTCAGTCTTCCTTCTCCTGGGCAGGGACCTAAGGGGTCCTTGGAGTCCTGCCTGCCTGTCTCATCAACTATCTCAAGTGCCTACTTGAGTCTGTTGTCGTGTGTGGGGTGCTGCCCTCTAATCCAGAAAAGTGTACCTTGCTTGCCTTCCACTGTGTGGAAAGTGTCATCTTTTATCAACTAAACTCTCAATATATTTATATGATGACTTTTATGTTGTAAAATGGAATGGCAAAAATAGTTTAAAATACAGTGCAGAAAGCACTTGGGCCTTAGGATTGAACAGTTCTAGGAACATTGCTCTAGAAAGGTTCAGCATAGATAGATGTGCCTTGAAACATACATATACACTACAATACCATACTGACAATAGAGATAGGGAAGTAACCGAGGCGTTCTCCATAGACAGAAGTGGAAAGTGAGTGTGAGTGTGTGTGTATGTATACACTCACTGCTATATGGTGTTAGACTCACAAATTACTTGCTAAAAGGTGATTGAGCTGTACCTTGTATGGACTGACAGAGATGAAGCTTAGGTACAAACAAATGGTTGTTTAGGCTTGCAGTGTGAGGTATAGTTGTTGCAATAAAGCAAGGAACTAGTCACATTCACAGTGGGGCCTGCCTATAGACCCAGCTACTGAGGAATGGAGGAAGGAGGATAGCTAAAATACAGACATTTGAGATTAGCCTGGGTGAGTTAGTGCAGCCCCTCCCAACCCCCACCCTCTTTTTTAAAAGTATGTTTGGCAAGATAGTTCAGTCAGAAAAGGTACAAACCTGATAATCTGGAAACCATGGAATGATAGGAGAGAATCAACTCAAAAGTTGTTCTCTGACCTCCGTGTATGGCTTGCATGTGTGTCCTTACTCACATAGACAGATAATAAAGTAAATAATAGCAAGGGACTGAAGACCCAGGCCTCAAGCTGTTGCCTCCAGGTGGAGAAGTGGGCAGGGAAGCAGGTCCTACTTTGACCTTGTGGTGCTTTAGGCCTTGAGGGCTATGGTGCCATGGGGCTCACTTGCCTGTGTTGTGCATCTGGTTTGTCCATAACCTTTTTATATTCAGCAAACCTAGTAGAACATTAAATAAACAGAAGAACAGCCAGAAGGGTAGACACCTGCAGTCCCTTGAAACAGCACCTGGTGGGTAGTAAGTGCTCAGTTTGTACTTAAAGCTTCTGCATGGGCCCTTCCGCTTTCTAGAACTCTTCTAGTTCTGGTGCTGTCCCTGGGAGCCAATACCTTTACAGAGCAGTCCATATGAGGAGAGTGCTCCTGGGTCTGGAAGGAGAGATCGGATCTCCAGGCTGTCTCTTTCTCTGCCTTCTGTGGGAGAGAAGTTTCTGTGTCGTCTCCTGCAAAACGTCCCCAGGGCCTGGTGAATATCTATTCCCTGTGACATGCATGTGTCTCTGGGCCAAGTAAGGGAAGAGCTCTTTAGATACCTGTCATTTACCAGCTCCATTCAGCTGCAGCTGCTGTTGCTTTTTGCTAGCCAGAAAAGCAAGAATATCTACTGTCTTCTGACCACATAGCAAGATGTGGATTCTGTGGTGGGAAGAACTGTCTGGTTGAGCCTGTGCACATTGTCTAGAGTGTCTAGCCAGCAGAACTGCCAAGTACAGGCTAAGAGAGTACTAAGTGACACCAGGTGGGCATAGGGTGCAGCAGGTATTTGTTTTGTAGTGAGAACTAGTGAGTCCTAAGCACTAAACAGATTATCTTTGGGCTGTGCAGCAGTTCAGAGAGGCCAAGTTGAGTGGGGAGAGGCAGGAAGTGGGAGCACAGTGTTAGGGTTAACTTAGGCCAACTAAGTATGCAGAATGTAGACATCCGAGACTTTTGGCTTCTGTGTTCACTAACTGGGATTGAGTGCTTACAGGTACCAGGTGCTACACTAGGCATGGAGAGACAGTGTTGAAGTGACAGGTGGCACTCTATTGTCACTGAATATAGAGGGAGGGAGGATGTGAGGCCTGCAGGTTGGAAACAAGAAAATGTCAAGTGATGTTGGGCATGGTTGTGCATCTGCTGAGGCAGGTGGATCTCTTGAGTTTGAGGCTCGCCTGGTTTACAAAGAGAGTTCTAGAACAGCCAGGGCTACACAGAAAAACCCTGTCTTGAATTATCTCCACCCCCAATTAGAAAAAAATCACTAACAACAAAACAAAAAGGAAAAAAGAAAATGTCACATGGAAGAGGGCCCTGCAGAATGCCATTGGTTTTTGAGCAGGCCCTATTTAACTAACATATCAATGACAAGGAGCCAGCCCAGTGACAATTGAGAAGGATGAAGATGGTTGGGGAAGCAGTTGTGGGAATGGCTCTAGGCAAGAGCTTTTCTGGCAGGGAGGTTTCTCTGGAAGAAAATGTATTGTTTAGTAATTGAGGAAGGGGCTGAAAAGGGGGATATTGTACCCAGGTGGCACCAGAGGAACTACTTTCAGACCTTTTAGGCCTGACCATTCCTCAGAGAATCTAGTTTTGGATGCTTTGGGTCTTTTAGGCTTGGTGAGGAGCTTAAATGTCTCTTGTCTTTTGCTGTAGTGCTGCTAAAGTGGGGCACATAGCCAACTGCAGGTTCAGGGGATGCCAGCCACCAATGCCAGCAGTCTGCCAGGAATCCATACCCTCCCTCACAGCATTGTGGGTAGAGGCTAAGCTTACCCCAAGAAGTGCAGCAGGGAGCCAAACAATTTCCTCAGTTGTGGTCTACTATGGGCAGACACCCACCATCAGCTCCCTTTGGGGAAAGCATGAACTCACTGCAGGGCCAGAAGCCTAGAGGTTGTGGCATGTGGCTGAGAGTTCCACTTCTTACCCACATTGCTTCCATGCTCTGGATCCTTAGGAGATGCTGACAGCTAAGCACTAGCATCATCCAGTCACCAGCCAGGTCTAAATTAAGCATAAAATCGTGGGAACTTGAGATTTTCCCAGGCTGCTCTGCATTTCCTTGAGCTTCTTGAGTTGGACAGTTCTGGGATTGTCATCTACAGCCTGCCCCTAGATGGAGAGACCAATCCAGGTGTGTTTAGCATGGACATTTGCCCCTCCCAGCTGTTGCCAGTGTCAGTTACAGCATCTAACAAATAGACTGTGTTCACATTCTTGGAGGAAGTGATGTGGTTCTGCCTGTCTCCCTTACACGAGGTTTCTCCTTGTAACCTCTGCTCTCTTGGACTCGCTTTGTAGCCTAGACTGGCCTTGAGGAATGAGGTTTTAAGGGCTGCTCTTTGTATTTGCAAAAGGCAGAAACCCTCCCTTGGCCCAACTAGGAATCTGTGGGCTGACAGAACGTCTAGGCAGAGAACATTTAGTCTAATCCCATTGTTTTAGAGTTAAGAACGATGTTCCTTCACCTTGTAGCTGCTGGGCCATCACAGCCTTCAGTAGCTTGGTCTCTTGTTCCCTGCTTCTTCTCCATCATGCCACATGATATACCTTTTCACATGATTTTAATGACGCTGCCCATGATTTGGTTATTTGCAAAATAACCAAGCAAGGTGGGAAGACATGGGACAAAAGACTGTGTTCCTTGTTGGCTTGTTTATGGGACCCTTTTGTGCAGAGGGCAGGGTGTTTGATCATCTGCTCTAGTGGGAGGCACAGCTCATCAGAGTTCCATCCTTTGGATCAGCAGCAACAGCTCTAGCCAAGTTCATGATTGTATCTCATTACCTGTGTAAGCTGTGTCCGCCGACTGCTCTTCCTAAGGGCTAAACAGGAGCCTGCTAATAAAGAGAAAAAAAATACCCCGTGTATATTTTAGGTTTGGATTAAGTTATGGACATGAGAATCACAGGAGACTGAGTGGCACCTGTCAGCTCACCTGAGCTTGTTGCAGATCCTCAGGGATGCTGTCTGGTTCTTTTTGTGGAGGACCTCCTGCCTGCCTGAGGATGACTGAGCCACTGCATCCTGAGCCACTTCTGCTCAGGCAGCTCTCAGTCTCCATGCTAATACAGCTGGATGGACACTGAGTTCTATGAAGAAAAATGTAAAATTGTGACTTAATCTGCCCTACCACCCACCTGCCTAGTCATGTTTGTCCAGGTTCTTTAAGGTTTTGAATGTAAAGGTTTTCTGAAGCCCATTTTCTTACCATGGATATAACAATTGGTGTGTTTAACCAGCCAGAAGTTACTGGGATGAAGGCGGTAGGTTCTGTTAGAGAAGAGGACGTTTCTCTGTGGCAGAATTCCACTGCTTTTATGTTGCGAGGGGAAAGAGAACTTTCCCTTTTCACTTGTCCCTCTGTGTGAGCTTTAAGTTAAAGCTAGCCTGGCTAAGGCAGAGACACAATAGCCCTTTCTCTTCAAACTAAAAACGATCACTGTTAAAAAGAATGTGGCACTGTCCATATTGTTCTGACTGGGCTGTTGTCCTCTGGAGGGCCTGCTTGGCTCTGTCACATGGACCGTGTGGTCTCAGTACCCTCCTCGGAGGGACACCATGGTACTTGTCTCTGAAGAAGACTTAAGTCTTTCCTCTTCTAGACTCCCTGTATTACACAGGAGATAGCCAGTTAATTAAGGGTCACCAAGTTACACCTTGTTTAGGTTCCTGCTCCTCACATGGCAGTAGGCATTGTGTCTTCTCTTCAGTGTGCCTTCTGCACCCCCCCTTTCTGCTTCTGGATTATGAATACATTTCCAGGAACTTGTGGTAAAAAAGGGTATGTGGAACATATTGGCATGATACTGGTGGAAATGTAGGCACATCCACTTCAGGCCATCAGCCTCTTTTAGAAAGATGAAGTATGTGTAAAGTCACAGGAAGCTTCCAGGCTCCCATTTTGAGTTTCCATCTGAGACAAGACTGCCTAGTCAGTCTAGTAATTTATTGATTGGGCCTGGATTGCCAGTATCATTGTGGAATGACCTGTGTTTTTAGGTTTGGAGAAGGAGTAGTGACAGACGACAGGTAGTGTTGTGTCCCTCAGAGTAGGTATTGATCCTTGATAGTAACCATGGAGCTGCGTTGATGTAAACTACTGCTTAAGGTTCTACTTACTGTTTTTATTTATTTAATATGTTTGAGTGTTTCATCTGCATGCATGTATGTATAATTTGTATGATGCCCAAAGATGCCAGAAATGGGTATCTGAGCCCCTGGAATTGGAATTACAGATGGTTGGGGGCCACCTTGTAGTTGCTGGGATCTGAACCCCAGTCCTTTGTCCTCTGTTGAGCCATCTGTCCAGCCCCTGTGTTTGACAGATTCCGTGCTGGGCTGCTCAGAGCCATGCAGTTCTAGGTTGGAAGCATTTCCCTGCACCGCTGCATAAGTCTTAAGGACATATGTCTATGGGATATCACCCTAGCCTTGGAATTTTTTTTTTTTTTTTTTAGATTTATTTATTATATTTAAGTACACTGTAGCTGTCTTCAGACACTCCAGAAGAGGGCATCAGATCTTGTTACTGATGGTTGAGCCACCATGTAGTTGCTGGGATTTGAACTCCAGACCTTCAGAAGAGCAGTCGGGTACTCTTACCTACTGAGCCATCTCACCAGCCCTAGCCTTGGAATTTTTATCCAGGTTTTTTGTTTGTCTCTTTTCAGTACTCACTGTCACTTGAATTCTGACTACATTTTCAAGTATGTTGAACTCTACCTCCCCAGTGTCCCCAGATTTAGTGACGTAATGATTACTGTGTTTCCTGTCATGTTACTAGCAGGAGAGTAGATGCCCCCCCCCTTTCTGTTGGCTATGCTAATTTCTTGGGGAGCACTGAGTTCCCTTGATGTCAGCCTGGCATTTGTGCTGAGAGTCTAGTATGGATGAGCCCGGCTTTTATTTGAGGCTCTGCTGGGACTCAAGGAGTTCTTTACCCCAGCCCTTTGCTGTTGCTAGCTTCCCACTCTGTGTTCTCAGGTGTTGCCTATAACAGCATGACTTACTGCAGAGTACAGGCATTTCATGCAGCTGAGCAATCCAGGGCAAGGTAGATCTAGGGGTTCACATGATGTGATGCCTTGGCCCTCCTTTCCTTAAAGAATAGTGGCATTTGTTTCAGTCTCTATTTGCTTTCCTTTGGTTTAACACATTTCACTAAAAAAGTGCTTTTTGTCAATTTCCTAGAAGTTGACTGAATACTTAAAAACCAAGAAACCCCCCCCTGAAACAAACAAAACCCCCAAACAATAAAAAAATAAAACAGCATCAACGGCAGCAGCAGCAACAACAAAACCAGCCTCCTTGCTTTCTCTCTGTCTTGCTTCTCTTCAGTAGCCTCTGGTCCTGGCCTTGTGATGGATTCCAGAAGTTTAGTAATAGGCTTAGTTTCTTTCTAGGTAAATCCTTATTCAGAGATCTTCGGGTGTTCCATTCTGGCTTCTGGTACTCTGAGTGGTCCTACCTCTGTTCCTGTCCTTCTGTGCAGTTCCCCCAAAAAAGACTGAGACATTCTTTCTAAGACAGCGGAAGATGATGTGAAGCTTACATATTTCAGTTCCAGGCTAGAAAGTATTCAGCAGTCAGGTGGATAGATAACACACATAATTTGGAGGACTGAGAGAGGAGAACTGTGAGATTGAGGCTGGCCAACTTAGCCTATATAAGGGTGCCTGTTTTGTAGAAAAGGGAGCATACCTCCCTTCCATTACTCAAGATTGTGCTGGAGCCTTTAAAACTCCCATGTCCTGCACATTTTTTTCTCGATTTTTCTCCTTCCTCCAATAGTTTTAATCTTACTGTGTAGCCCAAGCTGGTCTCAGACTCTCAGTCTTCCTTCCTGCACTTCCTTAGATGCAATGCAGACAGCCATGTTTGTTCCTCCTCCCCATCTGTTTGTTTATTTACATATATAAAATCCACCTGCCTCTGCCTCCCAAGTGCTGGGATTTAAGGAATGTGCCACCACTGCCCGGCTTGTTTATTTAAAAAATAACTTACTTTGTTTATGTGCATAGGTTTGAGGGTGTCAGATCCCTTGGAACTGAAATTACAGACAGTTGTGAACTGCCATGTGGGTGCTGGAAACTGAACTTGGGTCCTTTGGAAAAACAACCAGTGCTTTTAGCCATGGAGCCATCTCTCCAGCCCCTTACTGCTTATGTTGAGTGGGAGTTAGAATCTAGAGCCTCACGGGTCGAGTACCCTCTGGCACTGTACTGGTCACAGCAATTCTCCAGAGCAGCTGTTGAGCTCAACTTTGCTATTGGTTGGAGTTTTAACCATTTTTTTGTGGTTATAATCAGTCATTTTCAGAAACTTTTATTCATTTAAAGATTATTATTTTTTATTTTTTTATTTTATTTTTTTTTTGAGACAGGGCCTGTCCTGGAGGAAGCTACTCCGTAGACCAGGCTGGCCTCTAATTCAGAGGTCTGCCTGTTTCTTGCCTCCTGAGTGCTGTGTCTGGCTTTAAAGATTTATTTTTATTTTATTTGTATTAGTGCTTTGCCTGCATATATGCCTGGTTCCCTGAATTGTCATGTAGGTTCTGGGAATTGAACCTGGGACCTCTAAGTATGGTCCAGGTATACTTCCTGGATATCAAATCAATCACGTGGTATATATCCCAAAGTTGTGGACATTAGGTGGACCTGAAATGACTTAACAACTTTGACACATCTGTGTTTAAGCTGAAATGCTCACTGGAAATCAGAGGTGTCTTTTTTTCTTTTATGAGGCCCATCCTGTTACTGCATAAAGTATATTATGAGTGAAAAACCTAATTAAATCACATGTACAGTCACTCTGAAAAAGGTTTTATCTCTGTTTTCTGACAGGTTTTGGGGATTCATGAGAGCTGAACAGATGTGTAGAGAGGCAGAACATGCCGCCATCTAATGAAGTCAGAGCTCTGGCCTCAGGCACAGACAGGCTCCTCAGCCTATCTGAGTGAGCAGAGAAGGCAGCTGAAGCTTCATGAATTGTCTCCTGATCTGTGTGGCTGTAGGTGATGAATGACCATTGTAGTCGTCTTCTTCTTCTTCTTCTTCTTCTTCTTCTTCTTCTTCTTCTTCTTCTTCTTCTTCTTCTTCTTCTTCTTCTTCTTCTTCTTCTTCTTCTCCCTTCT
>NC_034603.1:29568173-29580274 GCF_900095145.1 Mus pahari | reverse complement strand
GCTGGGATTAAAGGCGTGCGCCACCACGCCCGGCTGGTCATTGTATTCTTTGTGTCTCCTTTTTGTTTATTTTTGATGCACTCATTGCCTGCTTAACTGAGTCTTGAAGAAAGAAACTAGGGATGTCTGGTGTTTTTCTGACAGAAACACCACAGCAATCCAGGGAGAGGAAGGTTCACTTTAGGTGTCAGGTTCTGGGCTACCTGAGGATCTGTAGGGAGGGTCTCAGTCTGTTACAGTAGTCAGCCAATTTTAAGACTCCACACCTCGTGTTTTATATCTCTGATGGGAAGGAACTAACTCTGCTGTTAACAAGGAATTAAGCCATAGGGACTGAGCAACTGTAGCAGGGCTGCCTAGAGCCCTTGTTTTCTCTCAAGTCTTCGGTTGTCTTGAGGTTTCTGTTTCTTTATCTTACAGATGAGGATTGTGGCCTGAGGACAGGAATACTGTTTGTAAGTGTAATATCATTTATTCAGGTGTTTATCTCATGTTGGGCACTGTGTTGGATGCTGGGTATTCACTGTGAATGGGACAGATGGTGATCACCATCCATGCTGGAGATGTGAGATGTGGACCTTGCTCTAATTCTTGCTCATCTGAAGAAAGAAAGGAGATGGGTGCCCTTGGAGCCTGTGATTTTAGCTCTGGGGCTCTGCTGCTTTCCTCTCTGAGATGAGGTGTTAGGCTAGTCTCTGGTCAGAAGCTCCTGAGAGCTGGGGTATATGGGGAATGGGAGGTGGTGTAGTGTAGGTTCACTAATTCATGCTCAGAGAAGTGGCACTTAAGGAGAATTTTCTAGGCAGTTAGGGGCTCGTGAGCCAAAACCCAATTTTAAAGTCATAGGCAGGCATTTTAGGCTTAAGATATTCTTGAAATGAGACTTTCTTGCCCCAACACGGAAAACTCTCAGGACTGGACAGGAGTACATCTCAGTGCTGAGGTACATAGTTGATATGTATGTGGCCCAGAGTTCAGTACCGAACACCAAAGGTTAAAAGTAATTTATCAGGATATCTCCCCCAATACCTCAGTTTTCCTACATTAGGCTTTTGTTTGGCATTATAGATAGGCCACTGCAAGCTAGCCATTCAGGCAAAAGCCTTAGGAGATAGAACAGTGATCGGGGTGCTTGCTCAAGGTTTAAACGAGTTTATTGTTTAGCATGTGGCATTTCTGATCTTAGTTTTGAAAGCAGGATGGATGTTTTTGTATCCATGGAACTAGGTATGTTCTCGTACACTGCTTGTGTTGGGCTCTCCCATCCTCACCAGTGCTTCTTATAAAAGCAATGTGTGTTCTTTTTCTCTCTAGGGCATGGCAGCCAGCTTCTGGGACCTGAGGCTTTGGAGGAGGAAATGACTGGAGGGCCATTTTGTTCCATCTGCATTTCTGACACGGAAACTTCCTAGGGTGCAGGTTTAGGGGACAGGAAAGTTTCTCTTGAAGGGCCTCACATTTATAACAAAGAAGATAAAAATGACAACTTCATCTATCAGACGGCAGATGAAAAACATTGTGAACAATTACTCAGAGGCTGAAATCAAAGTCCGGGAAGCCACCTCCAATGACCCGTGGGGTCCATCCAGCTCTCTGATGACTGAGATTGCTGACCTGACCTACAATGTGGTAGCCTTCTCGGAGATCATGAGCATGGTTTGGAAGCGACTTAATGACCATGGCAAGAACTGGCGGCATGTATACAAGGCGCTGACACTGCTGGACTACCTTATCAAGACAGGTTCCGAGCGGGTGGCCCAGCAGTGCCGTGAGAACATCTTTGCCATACAGACTCTGAAGGACTTTCAGTACATTGACCGTGATGGCAAAGACCAGGGTATTAACGTGCGAGAGAAATCAAAGCAACTGGTTGCTCTCCTCAAGGACGAGGAGCGGCTGAAGGTTGAGAGAGTTCAGGCTCTCAAAACCAAAGAGCGCATGGCTCAGGTGGCCACTGGCGTGGGCAGCAACCAGATCACCTTTGGCCGTGGCTCCAGCCAGCCCAACCTTTCTACCAGCTACTCAGAGCAGGAGTATGGCAAGGCTGGGGGCTCGCCAGCATCCTACCACGGCTGTGAGTAAACAAAGTACCTCACCTTTATTCGAAACTGAGTGGCAGGTGCTGCGGCTGGACACCTGAGCACCTCAGTTCTCAGCTTCTGGCTGAGACCCAGGTGACAGCGTCCTTGATCTGGATTGAGTTAGTTACCAAGGGGCTTTTGGTCCCCTGACTGCTCTGTGGGTCTTCTGGGAATTTAGTCAAGGCTATGCCCATGCTTCTTAAGTTCTTAGGGGAACGTGGGCTCCAAGGCCAGTCTCGCCAGATTATTTTTTTGTCCTAGAATGTCAGTCAACCAAGGGATTGTCTAGCTGTCCAAACCTACAGGCACTCAAACTACCTAGTAGCCAGGGGGAGGTGACCCTTGTACTCGATCATTTATTTCTGAATCTTGCATTCAGTGTCTTTTTCTACCAACTGAACTGCAGGTCTCTATAATGGCTCAGTGCTTAGTGTTTCATTAACCAGAGAGACGAGGTTGGATGTCTCTGTCTCACCTGAAAGGAACCTCTGTAGGTCAGCAGCAGCAAGACTTCTCCTCACATATGCAAGAGAGTCTCCAGGATTTGATTGGGACGGCTGGGTCTGTGCTGTGCGGGACGGGTCTATCTATAGTCTGACTGTGTGTTGGGTCACTTTGGGTCTTTGTTCTATATTCAGAAGAGGTTTTAGGGAGAGGAAGTGGTGTTTGGGCCTTGTAGAAGCTGATTTCTGATCCTGCTCGTCTCCTGGGCACTGCCAAGAAGTTATCCAAGGCACACTACACCGTTCATCCTCTATTTCTTAGGGCTGGGCAGCTACTAAGGACCCTGAACTCAGAGAGAAAGGTGGCTCTGGTGGCCCTTGGATACAGTAGAAACGGGCTTCCAAGCCCATATCCTTCAGAACAGTACATTATGTCAATATAACAGAAACCTTTTTGTTTTTTGCTTTCTGAAAGTGAGTCCCCCTGTGTAGCCAGCCTGGCTGCACACTTGCTCTCTTCCTTATGCAACCTTCAGGGTGCTGCATGGTGGGTGTGTGCTGTCTGCATGACCAGCATGGCACAACACCTTTCCTCCTTAATTGGCTACACACCAGCATTTCCCACTTCTATGTAATAGGCTTCAGTCTGACTTTCTTTGTACCACCATTAGAATTTTGAGGAATGTATTTATTTTATTTTAAATTATTTATTATATGTAAGTACACTGTAGCTGTCTTCAGACACTCCAAGAGGGCGCCAGATCTTGTTACGGATGGTTGTGAGCCACCATGTGGTTGCTGGGAATTGAACTCAGGACCTTCGGAAGAGCAGTCAGTGCTCTTAACCGCTGAGCCATCTCTCCAGCCCGAGGAATGTATTTATTATGTAAGAGATTTACATATCAAAGTCAGGCTTCCTGCCTCTAGGAATTCTAAGTTATTATTAGGGTTGGAACAGGTTAACATTTTCTTGTTGTATTTCTGGCTATGGTCATTTTCAAGTTTGAGTTGCTTTCGTTAACGTGATGATGACTTGTGAGATAACTTCTATCTGAAGGTAGCCATAAGTCTCTTGAAATCTCCCTGCATTAAGGATTAAGTTGCACACCAAAATAAGCAAACAAACTAATTAATTAAAAAAATAAGATTGGCCTATCAGGAGAAGTTTCATTTTCCTCAAGGTCCCTCCTGTGGAGGATACAAAGGGGTTGGAACCCCCATAGTTTTAAACAGGGTAGAACATCAAGGTACAGGGCGCAATGGGAGTGTGGAAGCCTGGTTGTTTCATCAGACCCTCCTTACACCGTGCTTGAGATCTTTAGCCGATGACCCTGCCTGGCTTTTAAGGTCCTAATGCTCTGAATGTTCTTATTTCCTAGACTCTGACCTTGAACTGAATTCCAGGGTCAGAGTGTGGCAACAAGGCTCTTCATGACCTCCAGGCACAGGGCACTGACTTCAGGGATGAGGCAGAACGCTGGGTGGTCTTGGCCTATGTCCCCTATACACTGCTGCGCATCCTCTAATGGTGTGTCTCTTTTTGTGTATGTGTGTGTGTCCCTGCTCAACAGCACCAGAGGCCTCGCTGTGCCCCCAGCACCGCACAGGGGCCATGCTGGGTCAGAGTGAGGAGCTGCAGCCACTGAGCCAGCGCCACCCCTGCCTGCCGCACCTGGGCCTAGCCTCCCACCCTAATGGCGACTGGGCCCAGCCCTGCCTCACTTGTGACCGCGCAGCCCGAGGTGGGACAGCGGTTTACTTTTCTTCATAGAAATGCCATGCAGCTTGCTTAGGGTGGGGCTTGTCATGTCAGTACAGCCAACTCTCTCCCTGCCTCCTGCTGGACCTCCTGTCTAGCTAGCTTCCAGTGCTTGGAACCCTTTCTGCCTCTCTTTCCTGGGAGCTTACAGCCCTGTGCTCCCCTGCCTACACTCATATACCACCTGCTTAGAGGGGAGCTACTTAGTGGGTAGGCATGGGTGATGATCCTATTTTCCCTGTATCCCTTGTTCTACGGACTAGAGGTGCTTTGTTGCCTGCCAGGCCACAGAGTGGTAGTGGACCCAAGTGATTGGCTTTTTTTTGAGATGGAAATGTGTGCTTTCAATTTCTGAGAGCTAGTAGCAGACCCTCAGTGATAGCCACTGGAAGCCACCGGTCCCGTGTAGGAGTAGAAAACTGGACTTCCAGTGGGATTATTTTTGCTTTCCAATGGCCTGTTATCATTGCTGAAATCCCCATTGTCACAATGAACAGAGAGTTAGCTGTACTGTCAATTCTAGGTCACTGTGTTTGAAGAGGCTGATTTCAATGGGTAGCTAAAAAATGGGGCTTCTCTTTTGCCTAATTAATAATGCATCCTGGTCAGAGCTACACTGTTGCAGGTTAAACTGGAAACAGATTTTCACTGTTGCTCACAAGAAAATAGTCTCAGTCTAATCTCCCTTTGGTCATAAGTGGGTTCCCACTGGAGAAGAAAGCTCTCTTCTACTTTTGCCCAAGGGGCACCAACAGCAAGCCTTGTGTAATTTCCCTGATAAGGTAGCCAACCTCTATTGAGCCCTGGAGACAGATCTTGCTCATTCATGCCTCACTAATATTACAACCTGCTTAACTGGAGTATTTCTGTGATCACTATATTTAGTTCTGGGATATTTTCCTTGGTGTCCTGTCTTCTAAGAGTTTGTATGGGCTTTGGCTTTTACTGTTAGGGAAGGTAAGTAGGACCAGCTTTACACAGTGACTGATGTCAGGGTTAGAACTGTTTGGAAGGGTTTCCCAGTGACATGGAAGTTGCATACCCATTTTTTTGCTACCACTTACTTAGGATCTGTTCTCAGGTTCTCCTAGAGCTTCATGGAGTTCTTCTCCTTTTCCTCTGTCCTAGGCTGTGACTCAGGTGAGTTGTTTGAGATGGGTAACACCTAGGTCCCCAGACCCTGCAGGGACTTGTCCAGATCAAAGATGGCATGATGGTGGTTTGAGGATTTCACAAGCCAAATTTTTTTTTTTCTTTTCTCCTCACTACCTTCAGATCTGTAGAAATAACCTTGGAAATCTCTCCAATTCTCTTCTTTAACTCATCTATGACTTGTGTTCATTGCTAGCTTCTGTTTGGTTTCCTTGACTTCAACCTGTTCATTTCTACCCACCCTTCATTCTTACAATGGTTTTAGAGTCCCTTAAGTAGTGATTCCTTGCAGAATCATCACTTTTGACATCCTTGAGAGGGCCTGGTGGAGTCTGGATGGAGTTGGAGGGATGGTAGAACAGGACTTTCCTAATTCCTGATAGGAATTTCTAAATACTGTCATGTGCTGATTCTTTTACAGGTTCAGTGGACTAGAATCTTCGAGGGAAAAAAAAGGCTTTTACATAGGGAGGAAGGGATGGGGATAGGTACTTAAATCTCAGAAGCACTTGAGAAGAGCTGGGAGAATTCCTCTTGCTGGAGGTCGGCAGAGCTGGAGCAGGAGGCCTCACTGACTGGAGGATGATGGGCCTGGTAGCTTGATAGGCAGGAAGCAACCAGTCCTTGGATTTGTTCTAGAGAAGACCCAAGAAGGCTTATTGGAGGCCTGGATCATGCTGATGTGGAGAGGAGATGAGGGCAGCTTTAAGGGCTCAAAACTCAGTGTCCAAGAGACAGGGAAGAGAGAGGGTTGTGGCTGTAGCAGTTTGGGGGCTGCTCGTTGAAGTACAGAGAGGCAGTTAGTTGTTCTGTTCCAGTGCTTCTAGCTGTGCACTGTTAGCTTCCCCTGATGCTCATAGTCACATAAAAACTATTCCTCAGAAAGACTGGGCCTCCGTGTCTCTCTGTTGGCCACCCGTCCAAGTATGCAGTTGATGCTTGAGACTGCTGTGTCTACAGAAGCCATGTAGATCAGGGGAGTCTCTCAGGCTCAGAAGGTTGGAGTTTGTTTCAGATCGTAAAGATGACAGCTATCTTGGATTAGAGTACAGATGTGAGCAGTCCACCTGTTGGGCCTACTTGAGGCACTAGCAGCCACCAAGTACTGTGGGACTAGCAAAGCTACAGTTGTGAAGAGCTAAGCAAGTTGTTGGGGAGGGGTTGAGAGTCTGCACCAAATGTGGCAGAGGGGGATGGGAGTATCCTTCCTTACTCAAAAACAAGGCCCGGGGAAGAAGACTGCTGTCTAATTTGACAGTGTCAGCTCAAGTACGGCCAGTGTTCCTCCCTCCTGTTTGTCCTTCCTGCTATGGTGCACAGCCCACCAATGTCATGGCTTACTTTGCTGTTCTCCTGAATCTGCCTCTGGAGCCAGAGCTGCTGTTATATCCTGATAAAAGCCAGGAAGCAGTTCCTTGGTGTCTGGTGCTGTGGGGGAAATTTAACTACCAGAGTTACTGTTCTTTAAAAGTACAGAAGTGGGGTGAGGAGGAGGGAAAGCAGAAGAGTTTGCTGCCTCCAGTGTGCTCTAGTGCCTCAGAGCACATTGTAGTGTAGGAACCACGGCAGCGATGTAGTGTGGGAACAAACCACGGGTAGTCTGTTCTAGGTGGGTGCACTTGCCTCGTCTTCTCAGAATGACCTGGTAATCCCTTCTATCTAGACGAAGCCTTTAGCACTCAGGTGTGATTCTAGGGACATCCCTAGGAAAATGTCGGGGATCCTTGAGCTTCAACAATCTGTACAGAGACTGTTACTGCTCTCCTATACTCTGACAGGCTTACCAGGAGATTACTGGAGATTATGACCATTTCATGTCTTTGCTGCGCTCGCTCCACAGAGGATTTGAGTGGGCTTACAAAACACATGCAATGCCACAGGATTAACTAGGTACTAGAGCAAAGCGGGACAAAAGGAACATAAGAGTGAGACATACACAGTTGCGAGAGATGGATCTAAATTTGGCTTTGAACGTCTTAGCTACTGACCCCCAAATTGGGCAGTTTCTCTGGTTTTTCTCAGGATCCAAAGGAGGTACAAGAGAACCAGGTGTTTTTTACTGTGACAGTGCAGGTAGGAGAGGAGGGCAGACCTAGGGAACAGCTGCCACTGTGGAACCACATCCTGTAGCTGCCTATGGCTGTCATCATGCAGCTCTGTGACCCTGCAGTCTTGTAGATTGTCTGTCTTTAACCTGGTTGCCCAGCAGGCATGCAAACAGATTAACAGATTCCAGGTCCTTCTGAAGTCAATATGGTCATTGGATTTTCTCCACAGCGGGAGTGAGGGGAGTGGGGGGGGTGGGGTGGGGGCAGACGGCGCAGCACGTGTGTGTGCATGAGTGAAAGCAGGTGAATGAAGTCAATGTGGTTAAGGAGACAGGTCAAATCTACTTACTTCATGGATCTAATTAGACCTTAGTTGTTTTTGGTTTTAATTGGGATGTAAGTGGCAGGAAGATCAAAGGTTAAAAGGACACCCTTGGCCACATAGTCAGTTAGAGGTCAACCTGTGTTACATGAGACCTTGTCTCAAAAAACAAAACAAATTCACAAAGGGTGAGTTAGGAAACAGTATGTATGATTCATGCTGCATTTGGTTTGTCTTCTTGCTTTTGCAGAAACTTTTATTTTAAAATATTCCTTTTTGTTTCAATAATACATTATAAATATTTTATCCACGTTTCAAAGTTCTTCAAAGAACTTCCAAAATAGTTTTTCATTCTCCGGGGATTATTTGTAAACAGACCAGGGCACCATGTCATATCTTAAATTCCAGAGCTCTCATGTACTTCTTCTGGGCCTCAATTAGAAGTACACAGTGCTCTTCTTTTTCTGTAATTCAGCTATCTTGGTCACTGGGCAGGTGTAGAAGGGTCTCAGTAGCTTTTTCTCCTGAGTCTCAAGCAGTGCTGGGCTGTGGTCCCTAGAACCTGGTTTATCTGATAGAAAGCAGTGACAGGCACACTTGGCCAAGCTCCAAGCATTTGCCAACCTGAGCTGTCACATCCACTTCTGAAGTCAGTTTCTCTCTTATTTACTTCTACCAAGTCCTTTCTTCCCAACTGTATGTACTACTATTTTGGGGCTTGGGCATGACATACTAAATGAATTTAATTAGAGCTGCCTGCATAAGAAGGCCTTTATTTTTTAATGTGTGTTTTAACCACGTTTGTGCCCCGTGTCAGCAGAGGTCAGAAGCATCAGATCCCCTCAGAACAGAGTTATAGATGTTTGTGAGTCATCGTGTGGGTTCTGGGGTTCAAACCTGGGTTCTGAAAGAGCAGACAGTGTTTTTAATTGCTCCAGTGTTTTAATTTGTTTAGCTCCCACCTCTTACCCTTTTATAAATTCAGTATCATGTGGCCCAGGCTGGCCTCAAACTCAGTATATAGCCCAGGGTGACCTTGAACTTCTGATTCTCCTGCCTCTGCATCTCAAGAGCTGGGGGTTACAGGCACGTGCCACCCACAACCAATTTATATGGTGCAGGGATCAAACTGAGGGTTTCCTTAATGCCAGGTAAGCACTCTACTATATTGAGCCCCTGCCCAGGAGTTTTTAAATGGCTCCAAAAGTCTCAAAGCCTTGGCCATACCTGACTACACCTCAAAGCAAAAACCCTGTCACAGTGGTGCGTGAGGTGCTGGGAGACTGCAGAGTACAGCTCTGGGTTAGATTCTGTCAGGTTTCACTCAGCGGCTGTATTCTTCAGCATTCTTCCTCACCTCTCCCTTCCTGATGGTCTGTGGCAAGGCCCTTGGGATAGTTAGAGGCAGCAGGTAGTCACTCTCCTCCTTTAGTGTTCAGGCCAGCTTCTTCCCATGGGCTCACCTCTCTTGTAGTCACTAGTGAGTGTGATATTGGCCCAGGTAAGTCAGTCTGCTCAGTTTTCATTACGTGAGTGAGGAAGAATGAAGGCGGAGTGTCCTGCAGCCCTGCTGCTGGGCTGTTGACTTTGTTGGTGTACTCCTCCTGAATTTGTTCCTGAACATTTCAGCCTCTTCATGCAACTTCATGACAGCTTCCATCTCATGCTGTCTTAACAGAAGCATTTCTCTTAAGTTCTCACACAAGCCTGTAAATATTTTAACAGCTGCACACATCTTAGTGGTGCCTGATTATCCTTACTATTGGATCCAGAACCACCAATCACTTGGAAGATTAACTCCATGGCTTGCAGTAGTTGTGTGTGAGCTGACACTCCTGTTGTGAGACAGCCTTGCTTTGTTTGTGATACTGACTATGGCTAGGAGAATGCCAAGGACCAGTGCTTTATGTATGCACCAGGGAGCAATGAAAAGGAAGAAAAATCTGCACACCTTTCCCTTCACTGGTACAGAACTGACTTTGTCTGCTCTGCCTAAGATTCCTATTTTAAGCTGGTGTTGTGGTGCACACATTTAACCCCAGCTCTCTAGAGACAGAAGCAGGTGCAGGTGGATCTCTGTGAGTTCTAGGCTAGCCTCCATAGTGACTTCCAGGACAGCCAAGACTATATAAAGAGTCCTGTTTTAAAAAACAAATAACAACAACAAAAGCACCAAAGTACAACAAAACAAAAAAGTTTTCTATCTTCGTCAAAAAAGTCTTTCTATCTATTCAGTAGCTTTCAGTGACAGGGTCCCAGTTTGGGGCCTGAGGGGATTTGGGAGCCTCCAGGTAGTGAAACTCTATTATGATTGACAGCAAGCAAGTCTTTCAACAAGAGAACTTCCCCTAAGGATAGCCAGTCTGACCCATCTGAACAACAGGCCCGAATTTGGGTCAAATATTGTGTGTATTATGGACACATTAACACATACCGTGGACAAACTGTTCATGAGCATGTGTTGGTTAGATTGTTTGCTCATCTGTTCAGTTTTTGTTTTGAAACAGGGTAGGCCATACTGACCTGTAACTCAAAAACAGTGAAGGCTGTCCTTGAGCTGTTCTTCTCCCTATCCCCCTCCCCCAAGTGCTGAGATTACAGGCATGTGCCACTACGCAGAACTTCATGTGCTCACACTTGTCGTCATCGTCGTTGTCTTCTTCTTCTTCTTCTTCTTCTTCTTCTTCTTCTTCTTCTTCTTATTATTATTATTATTATTATTATTATGGTTTTTCAAGACAGGGTTTCTCTGTATAGCCCTGGCTGTCCTGGAACTCACTCTGTAAACCAGGCTGGCCTCGAACTCAGAAATCCGCCTGCCTCTGCCTCCCGAGTGCTGGGATTAAAGGCGTGCGCCACTAAGCCCGGCTGCATTTGTCTTATTGAGACAGGTCTTCTGGTAACCCAGACTGGTCTCTAACTTAAGATGTAGCAATTGAAGACCTTGGATTACAGATCCTCTTGCCTGTATCTTCCCAGGGCTCAGATTATAAGTATGTGTCACCACACCTGGCTTTATCAGGAGTAGGCAGAACACTGCCTAGTTGGGAAACTCTGGTCTCTGGCTTCCTGTGGGACCAACTGTTGGTGTTTACAGACCAGAAAAGGACCCTTAAGTGTCTTGCTTTATCACTCTCTATACTTGAGACAGGTGTCTCATTGTACGTGGAGCTATGCTGGCAGCCAGCAAATCCCAGTGGTTCTTCTGTTTCCTTCCCTCCCCACCTCTGGTATTTAGTCTCCCTGAGGGCACAGCTACACCCATCTTTTTAAAGAGGATTTGAACTCCTGTTTGCTCAGCACGCACTCTTATTCACTGAGTCTGTGTCTTCATTTTCAGGGACAGACTTTGAGGGAAGTGCTTGTTTTTTCCTTGGGTCTCTGTAAATGTGATCCTTCAGATGCTCAGAGTAGGGCCAGGTTAGTCAGAGAATCCATTCAGGCCTGGCTCACAGAACATCTGTGTTCTCTGTCATGCGCCTGGGCACAAAAGTCTCTTTGTGGGGTTGAGATGCCATCACTGAGGCTAGAGTGTCTCTCTAAATAAGCCAGGGCCTGCTGTGGATACTCAGCTGATTGTGTGGGTGGTGGCTGTGAATTCTGCCACCTGTGAAGCTGAGAACTGTGCATCCGTTTATAAAACTAGTGTGTAGGGGTTATCCTACTTTTAGTACCCCTTGTCTTGAAGTTCCACATGCAGCTTTGCATCGTTCTCACTGCCTTGGTGAATGTAACAGTAGTATGTTCCATTTGCCTTTGAAGCCTGTCTGGCCTCACAGGTATATCTAGCAGCCCTGAAACCTGAAAGACCTCTTTGCAGCAGCAAATCTGCTCAGAGCCCTGTTTTTCCTGACCTGGTGGATCTCCTGTGACTTGATGGCCCATGAGAGCCTTCCCTGAAGGATAAGATTCACTGAGTGAGCACTCCATGCCAGTGTGACGTTTCTTCCGGATCTCCTTTGGTTGTAAACAGGATATCAGTGCTGTATCTAATCTCAGCAAGGGTTTGCTAACCATTCATTCCCCAGTTCTCATTGGTGTGGATGTGTACAAAGAAGCCACACTCTTGAGTGAGCAGGAACTTCCCATGTCTGCCTCTTAGAGATGTCTATGTCTCACTCACTCACTGCCTCTGTCCCTTTCAGTGTAGTTGATGAGGTCTTTCCTTGAGCATGAGAAAGTAGAGACCTAAGTATTCTGATTGGTGTCAGTGAGATTGGGAACAAAATCAACCAAAAGGTAGGTAGGTAGGTTGTGTGTGTGTGTGTGTGTGTGTGTGTGTGTGTGTGTGTGTGT
>NC_034603.1:29523314-29568088 GCF_900095145.1 Mus pahari | reverse complement strand
GTGTGTGTGTGTGTGTGTGTGTGTGTGTGTGTGTGTATTTTTAAAGTATATTGTTCAATCTAATCAGAAAAGTGGATTTGAGGCCGTTTTATTACCATCCACTTGCATTTCTAAAGGGGTCCTATGAAAAGTATAATTGGGGTAGGATGGGATTAGGCTTGGTTTTATTTAGGATGGAGTTTTTTACTGAGGCTTTTGTCTTGCCTGCTCAGGACGGGAGATGTAAGGGAATTGGTTGCTTACACCACCACTACCACCACCACCACCACCATGAATGATTACAAGTTAAATCTTATTATCACTGTAGCCTGGGCGTGGCTGGCTATTTAGAAACCATCTTTGTCATCAGTTATTCTTGACCTCTTATGCCGAGGAGGCAGCTCCTAGGAATTAGACTAGAGATGGAGAAAGCGTTGTGGTAAGCAGTCTGGGTAGACCTTTGCTAGAATGCATGAAAGAAGGAAGTTCTTAGTGTAGATTAGAACATTTAAAACAATTAGCCCAAGCTATGAAATTAACTTGTCCTTCTTTTTGTCTACCCACTTACCCACCCGTCCATTCATGAATGCAGGCATTCACTGTGTAAAGTATAAAGGTTTACCGACCAGGAGTGAGGGCTGACTACTCTGTGGGTCCCAGTGCAGGAGGCTAAAGCTCTGCAGTTGGTGAGCAGGGGGAGGAGGGTGTGCTGAGCTACACAGAAGTCCAGAGGAGACCGGAGCCAGGAACCATTAGGCACAATGGCTCCTTCCATGGGTAGGCCTCCATCTGCAGTTTATTGAAGCTGGGAGTGTGCAGAGGTGGGTACACACCCAGGCTCCTGCTCTCTCATACTCTGTACATCGGATCGCGTTGCATTTCATCTCCTAATCTGAAAGTCCCAGGGTTACTGTGAATGTGGATTTCCTGGTTGGGGATTTGGTATCTCAGCTAGGTCTCTGCATTTCACACCTTCAATAAAAATAATATTTACAGGAACCTAGCTAGATACTTGAGCAAAACACACCTGTCTGCAGTGTTATACAAGTTCTTGGTCTACACAGAACTGTGCAGGCTTCCTTTTCCTAAGCATGCCTTCTAAATGTTAGTGTTTTGATTGGAGCCTTTGGTCTCTTGGGCTACTTCACATGACTGAAGGCTCTTCAGGAACTCTTGAATTTGGTTTCTGTTTGATGGTCCATTTCTCTGGAGTAGAGATCTGCTGTGAAGACGGAGGTTTGATCCTCCTGAGGCCTGACCTCCAGCCAAGGTTTCATGTGTCTCCTGTAGGTGTGCAACCGTGTTTGACTGCTGCTTAATTTTAATTCTGAAATATCTGTAGCTTTATGTTACCCTTTTGCTGGGCCATGTGGGTTTGAGATGAAAACTGAGTACTATTTTGTGCTGAGAATAAGAGAGACAGTTCTGTCTTTGCATGGGATGACCTGCCTTCCCTCCTGTCCCCCCGGCTTCCATTTCACAGCTACTTCCCCACGAGTGTCCTCAGAGTTAGAGCAGGCCCGGCCACAGACAAGCGGAGAAGAGGAGCTGCAGCTGCAACTGGCACTAGCCATGAGCAGAGAGGTTGCTGAGCAGGTCAGTGCTTGTGTGGTTGAGCCCATGGGGTCTTTACCTTGGTGTTCCTGGGGGAGGGTTATGGCTCCCAGAAAGGATGACACACACACAGCCCTGTCTTTAAGGCACTTACTTGATGAGTTTATGTCTTGTGGCTACAGTGCATTCTGAGCCCCTAGCCCAGGCAGAGCTATAACTAGGAAAGGTTTTCAGGGAGATCAGTGTCCAGAGAAACAGCTAACCCCGGGTGAAGTTCCTATGCAGACTTACCGTCCAGGGACTTCTGAGGGAGCTGTGTGCTTCCAGCTTCCTTGAGGTACCAGCATACAGGGCAATGAGCAGGACAGGCCTGGGTTGAGGGTGGTGGGTAGGTGGGGTGGGCCTGGTCCCTGCCAGGGCAGTATATCCTGTGGCAGATGTGTGGGAGACTAGAAGGCTAGAAGGAAGCTTCAGGAAAGAGTGTGCATGCGGGCATGGTAGAAGCAGCGTAGAGTTTTAAAAAGTATATGGTGTAAGATGGAACCCAGACCCTCTGTAAGGAAGTGCTCTAATATTGAGCCTGTGTGTGGTTTTGTTCCCCTCTGTATCTTATTTTTTAATAAGCATGCGTTACTTTAAAATGGAGGAGCAAAAGGGGCAATTCAAACACCTTTAGACAGTGTCCCTTTGCTTTCAGTCATCAGAAAGCGTGCAGACAGCCAGAGGCAGCAAGGTACACCCCTCGTATGGAGAGAAGAATGTTGGGTGTTAAATGTGAACACAGAGAGGTTTGGCCGGCATAGTTGGTATGTCTGTAACAGCAACAATGGGCAGCTTTGATCCTGGCCTCTGCCCCCTGTAGAGAACCTGCAGCCATTAAATCTGCCCATGTAGAAGTTCATGGCTCCACGGGATCAAGGTGCCCAGGAGGTCTTACTGCAAGTTTCTGGGATGGGTGGATGGCTTCAGCCTTTTTAGTTAAAAGCCAAGAGGATGTTTTAATCATACAGAAGTTAGGCCAGGATTCTGTTTTGCAAGTGACTTACCCTAAACAAGATGAACTGTTTCTACCAGAAACCATACAACTGCACAGTTGTTCAGCAGTGTCCACTGTGGGCATTGGAGTATCAGCTTTTCTGATTCTTTCCTGGTTGTCAGATTTGGGTCCTATAAGGAAACACTGTTTTCATTCTATGTGGATGAATGATTTGCCTGCATGCATGTATGTGTACCACATGCATGCCTGTTGTATCCCCTGTAACTGCAGTTACAGATGGTTGTGAGCCACTATGCGGGTGCTATGTACTGACCTGGATCTTCGGTAAAAGCAAGTGCTCTTAATTGCTGAGCCATCTCTCCAGCCCTGAGAAATATTTTAGATTAAATATTTTGTTTCCTCATTTTGATGGTGCCTGAGTGTTGCTGGTATGACCTCAGACAGCCTCTGAAGGAGGAACCTCTGTGAGCCCTCTGGGAATGGAAAGCCATTGTTTCCAGCTGAACTATATTCTCCCTTGAAATGCCACATGATGCTGGGCCTTTCCTGTTGCTGGTTAGTGTGGCCTTGTGCCCTGCTGTGTGGCTGTCAACATTACCCTCAGCCTCAAGCTCCATTGTCCTACTCCAGGAAGAACGCCTCAGGCGGGGTGATGACCTCAGATTGCAGATGGCTCTGGAAGAAAGCCGGAGAGACACAGTAAAAGTTCCAAAAAAGAAAGAGGCGAAAGCTTGCTGCAAGGTAAATGTTTGACTTTGTTCTTGGGTGGTTGTTTCAGGTACCCTGTGGACTACAGTGAGGGTAGGACACAGGGCGGGATGCTAAATTCCACATTGAACCCATTTTGTGGTGAACACCAATGAGAACATACATACACACACACACACACACACACACACACACACACAGAGAGAGAGAGAGAGAGAGAGAGAGACACCAGGAGGAAGACACTTGATGCCACCTGTAAAAGGAGAATGGCAGCAGCAGTGTCAGCCTCACGATGGTACTTAGGGACATTTTTTAGTCTCCAGAAGCCATTGGTTATACTGGTCTTCATCCCCTCACCCCATCCCCTATCCTCCTTACTTTGCTATGTTATGACATAGAGGTGACCAGGATGTGGCTCTACTTCCGACCAACTTACCAGGCCAGGCATACTAGTGGTATCACCTGATGTGGTGGGTGCCACAGGGCCCTGATGACAGATGTTGCCGTCATGGGAATAGGAAGGAAGGGGAGCCAGAAAGAGACAAAGAGATAGAAAGAGCCAGCCAGCCCCCTCTCCCTCCTTTAGGTTGGGTACTGGGTGCTGCTAGCCAGGAAACCAAAGGCAGGTGAAGAGGGATGATGATGAGTGATCATGGTCTGGGCCAGTGCCAGAATTATTCTGAGAGAGTTTGGGAACCCTGAGAAGTCTTAAAACTTGTGGGCGTGTGGCAGACCTCAAGTACCGTGGTGTATTGGATCCCTGGCTTCTCTGGGAAGCAGGGATGTCAGTGGAAGTTTGGGGTTGGAGCAGCTCAATTTCCAAGTTATTCAGGAGTTAGCCCAGAAGGCCTGTGCTGTGGTGAGAACTAATATTTATGCTTAGTATGTGGATATTTGCTTTGACTGTAACCAAGTGAAACCATTCTTTCTCTTTGTTTTAACAGCCAGGCTCCCACTCCCAGCAGACTACCTTGTTGGATTTAATGGATGCCCTCCCCAGCTCAGGCCCTGTTACACAGAAAACTGAGCCCTGGAGTACAGGAGCCTCTGCTAACCAGACCAACCCCTGGGGTGGAGCAGTGGCTCCTTCGAACATTACTGACCCGTGGCCATCATTTGGTAAATAGATTGCTGGTTTGTTTTTCCTGGGCTTGCCTGTTTGATGGGGAGAGGTGCTTTCTTTCTCTTAGCTGGCTCATTTCTTACTGCCTCATCCATGTGTCAGAAACAACTGTTCCTGTGGTAGATGATGTGTCAGTTCTTGGAATTGTACCCAGCTCAAGCTCAAGTAGTCATAGCACATATACAGAGAAAAACCTAAAGACATGAGCTGCACATGAGATGTGCTTACCACCACTACCACTGCTAGTGAAGAGAGGACGTATTTGCTGCTATTGTTGTTACTTAAAGCAATAATAAGTCTAGTGAGTTTTATTTCTGAGTTTTGCTTTATTGGTAAATGTAAGAGAATTTTTAGTCTGATTTAAAACATGAACTTGGCAGAATTAATCTATTGTGGGTGATTTTCCTGGCACATGAAATTTCTTAATTGCTGGTAGAGAGCTTGGTCTTAGAGGCTTTATGCTTCTGGCCTGGTTCTCTGAACTCTGTTGGACATTCCTGTGATGTGTGTACCTGTGTTCTTTTTTTTTCTTAAACTGGACCTTTTGTGTTCTGCCCAGTTCTCTGGATGTTTGTTAAAGTATACTAAATGCTAGGCTCTGTCCTGCCATGTGAAGTATCTCAGACACCCAGATAATGAATGGTTCCTGTCCTGGTAGCAGTGCTGTGTGAACCAGGCTTTGGCCAGAGCCTGTCAAATCAGAGCAGTGAGTTGAGCATCTTAGAGGTCGGTGGGCACTGAGAAACAGTGTCTTGTAGAACAGTGTGTTAGAAGGTGTGGGTAATTGGGGGGCGAGACACATGCAAATCCAGACACAGGGACCCATGCGTTGTGACATGGGCAGCAGGTAGAAGGGTGAGGGGAAAGGAATGGGTGTCAAGTAATTCAGGGACTCATCTCTCTCTTGCAATTGCTTGTATTTGGTCTAAAAGCTGTGTCAGCCTCAGCTGCTCTTTAGCGTACTTTGGCTACAGTGATACATGGAGCTTGCCAACTTCCTGGGGCCAAGTAGTATTACCTGAGTTATTATTCCTTGGAGGCCAGGAAACCTGTGGTGGTTGTACTCTTGAAGAGGAGTAGAGTAGGACTGGAGAGATGGCTCAGTGGCTAAGAGCACTGACAGCTCTTCCAAAGGTCCTGAGTTCAAATTCCAGCAATCACATGGTGGCTCACAACCACCCGTAATGAGATCTGACATCCTTTTCTGGTGCTGTCTGGACACCTACAGTGTACTTATGTATAATAAATAAATCTTTGGCCCAGAGCAAGCAGGGACTGAGCGAGCGGAGGTTCTAAAAATTGAATTCCCAACAACCACATGAAGGCTTACAACCAGCTGTTCAGCTACAGTGTACCCATATACATGAAATAAATAAATCTTTAAAAAAAAATAAAATAAAAAGAGCAGATTATAGGCAGCTGTGGAAGCATTGTGGTGCTCTGGAGATAGTTGAGTTTCCAGTACTGGCTTTGATAATTCCTTCTCTCAGGTCTGTAACACAGTCTTTTTGTTAAATGACCATTATTCAGGCCCAGCTACAGAGAATCCCTAGTGGGTCAGACCAGGGTTACATATAGAGGCTGTGACAGAGACCCTGAGTAGGACACAGCCTGCTGTGGGGACCGGTACCAAGAGCTCTGTTGAGATATGTCCTTTGCTTGCTCTTCAAATGGAGATGAAATTTGACATTCTGACTATTTTAAGCTGGAATATTTAACAAAACAAAACAATAAACCCCACACATTCACAGAGCTGTATAACTATTGTTACTAGGTAGAATGGAACTTATTTCCATTACTCCAGAAAGAATCCATACTCAGCTCCTAGCCACCAACCTGCTATTATGCCTTGGTTTGTAAAGACTTGTTTGATGTGGACATTATCATATTAGCAAAGTCCCATTACTGTGGCCTTCATTTGTTGGAAGCTTGTCTGCAATTTAGTAGGTGTTTAGTCCTTTCCTGGCCAGAAGTATCTCCTGTGAATGTGGTACCTTATGCATACACTCTCCTCCTGTTGGACATTTGCATTGTGTTTAGTTTTCTGGCCATTGTGAATCTAGTATTCAAAAGAGAAGATTGAACTACAGCCCAAATGATCACTATCTGTTTTTACATGGTGGTGAGGATTAAAGCTATCCTGAACAAGTGTGCTGCTCATGGCCAGCTCTCTGAGGCTGATCCCTGTGCCTGTTCTCTGTGGCCTGTTCTCTGTAGACTTGCCCACTCTTGGCTCCCACACAGTTGACACTTTTACTGGTGACTGGAGGAGTACACAGATCATCAAAGCCCAGAAATGCATGCCCCTTCCCCCCAGCTCAGAGCTTGTGGTAGGACATCTTAGATTGCTGGGAGGTTGTGCATCCTGCTAAGTTAAAGTGTATCCTTCCAGCATGGAGATAGCTGTTGGAAAAATCTGAACTGTCTATCCACTTCTTTCCCCCTTACATTGTGTAACTGAATTGAGGTCACATTGTGTATTGTTACACTCAGACATACATACATTTCCCAGCTTGTGCTATGCTGTGTATGTGCCCAGTGTCATTGGAAACCATGGAACTCATTCGTGTGGTATGGGTTGGCACTTTGTAGTTGGGCCACTAGCTGCTCTTCAGCAGCTATGTGTCCTATGGAGGTGCTATTGAAAAATGATGCTGAAGTCACTGTGTTCTTAGGGTTTGACCTAGGCAGGTGCTTTGCTTCTTGAAGTCTTGAGCTGGCTCCAGAGCAGGCCTGTAAAACTGAGTGGCTAAGAGCCACTCCTCAGTCTCAGGATACTCATAATTATTAAAGCCTCTTCCCACAGCACAGAGCCACTCTCTGCATGAAAGGAATGCTTTTCTGAAAGCCACTGTTTGTAGTGGGTCCTGTTATTACCAGTTCTTTCCAAGCAGCACTGGGGACTGCTGAGCCAAGTGGCCTTGGGAGGAAATGCTAAGAGCCCAGAGGAGGGAAGTTGGAGCCTGCCAGGTCAGCGGGGCACTTCCTCCTCTGTTCTAGATACACAAAGCTGCCACCTGGTCTGAAGAGGCCTCACACAGCCTGGTAATTCAGAAGGCCTTGGCTAGCTTGTCACCCTTACAGTCTACCCACCTACCAGAGCCAAGGCCAGGCCTGAGCCTAAGTTCCGCCTGGCGGTAGCAGGTGTGCTCTGGCTTTTTGATGACCCCAGTATGGACTGTGACTGCCGGCTGTGCACATGAATATTCATTTATCCACTGGGCTCCATGTGAATGGATCTACAGAGGAGGCGGAAGCTGCTGTCTCTCTGAACTTGGTTCCATTCTCCTTTCTACTCACTTGAGCTTTAAATAAGCCTTTATTTATTGGGTGTGTGGCATGGCAGGACCTACTGATGCCAGACCCTGAAGGTATAGAAGATCCTTGTGATGGCCTCATTGCCCTTTCTATCTCCTGAGGGCAGCAGGCCAGCCTCGTGCCTGCTGCTTTCCTGTAGAGTTAGGGGTAAGGGGTGGCACTCTCTTCAGGGTGTGATTGAAGCAGACTGTGCTGGCTACAGGACTACCTGCTTGTGTCTATGGTGTTCTATTCATTTGGCACTAAATTCAGCCCATCAGCTTTCAGAGTCCCTGTGACACACACCTTGGACCCAGTGTTACTTGCAGAATGAAAACTTTGACAGCTTATTTGGGGGGGTTCAACTGTTTATCCCTGATGATCTATGTCATTTGGGATTGGCAAGGGTTTGAGCTGAGCATGCATTTCATTCTCTGTTCGGAGCTCTGAGTTTTGATTACTTTGTCCCCACTGGCTCTCCATGCTGCTGGCTCAGGAGGAGTGTTACAGGTGTCCAGACTGGTGGTGGGTGGCTGGGGGTAAGCTCCAGGACTTGGACTGTGAGGTATAGGCAGCCTGTCCTCTCATACTCCTAATCTTTGTACTGTCTTATTCTGCCTGAGAAATTTTATCTATAAAGATTTATTTCATTTTTCTTTGTTTGTGTATGCCACAAGTGTAGGGATGCCTGTGGAAGCCAGACGAAGGCATTGCATTCCCTGGAGCTGGAAGTACAGGTTGTGAGCCACCTGATGTGGGTTCTGGGAACCAAATTTTGTCCTCTGGAAGAGCATCAATCACTTGTAACTCCTGAGTTATCTTTCCAGCTCCACTCTTGTTAAAGACATGGGGTGGGTGTCTGTTGATGGAGATGTGGTCATCTGATTCTCAGAATCCCCTCTTGCCCTGTGTTCTTTCTATTGTCTTGAGGTTGGTACAATGATTTGTTTCTTCTTAGAGGCAGGGACCATCCCAGGGCTTGGCTGGAGGAATGCTAATCAAATTGATAGAGTAGAGTAAGACGACTATGCAAGAAGCTTGGGGTATTATGTGTTTGAGCTAGGTGGCTCTTGCCTGAGAGGGGCTTGGGCAGGGCTCTTGAGTGCATTAGGAGCTCAGATTTACATGCATTCTGGCTCCCTATTTATCTCACAACAGACCCACTAAATATCTATATTAGGTCTTCCCTAGAGTCTGTGCTTAGGGAGACAGTGTGATATTTTACTGCAGTTTCCAAGGGCTTTCTAAGGACAGCCATGGTCTCACACCCTTTGTCCCTAATACCTTACTGAGTCTAAGCCCTTGGAGTTCTTCCTGTGTGGATTCTCAGTGTAGCTATGAAAGTGGCTCTTCGTGTCTGTACCTGTAGCTCTAGGTTTCTTTGTTCCCTCTAGTCCTGATGCCAACATGGTATAGAGTAGGGAGGCGCTCCAGCCCCACCTGTGGAGATAGAGCACATGCACTTACCCAGAGGCGTGTACCTTCACTTATATTTGTTATGTTTTGTTTGAGACAGGGTTTCTCTGTATAGCCCTGGCTGACCTGGAACTCACTTTGTAGACCAGGCTGGCCTCGAACTCAGAAATTCACCTGCCTCTGCCTCCCGAGTGCTGGAGTTAAAGGCATGCGCCACCACGCCCGGCAGCACCTTCACTTATAATCGACGACTACCCTGAAGGGTGGGAACTGCTGTGCTGTATTGTCTGAGAGAGTGTTCTCTTACAAGCCCAGTGGCCCACTGGAAGGCCAACCGTACGTTCTGTCCCCATAGCCTAGGGATAGGGAAGCTCACTCTGCAGCTCCTGTAGGACTTTTGGGAGTTGGGATTTGTTTTAGCCATGATTCTCCCTGGTGGTCAGGGCAGTATATGACCCTTTTAGACTATGAGAATGGGTGAGGGGAAAACTCTTTCGTGGAATATTAAGGTATTCATTTTAAAAAAGGGCAGCAGGGGCTGGATATGATAGGATGTGTCTCCTTAGGTGGGCAAGAAGAAAGACAGCATCAGTCTTCTGAGAGGCACTGATGCTCAGTGTTGTCAGGGTCTACAGTCCAGTGAGGTCTCCCCAGACTGTGTCCCTCAAGTGCATCTCGCTGAGAGAGGAGTTGACCTTACAGTGGGGTGTTTCTTTTGTGTAAGGCACCAGCGTGTAGAGGAGAGAACAGGAAGGCACGCTGTATCCCTAGGGCTCCCATATGGCACTGGTCCTGGGATCTGTGTCATCATACCAGCTTTTCTGGCTTCCTGCCCAGCCCTCTCCCTGGCAAACCATTTCTACCATAATACTCTCTCCAGTTGGGACAGAGCCATGCCTGATGAGGTACCACCCCTGTAGTGTGAATCCACCTGAGGCCGGGCTCACATACCTGGCAAAGCATTCCACACATAGTAGAGGATCTGGAAGTACAGTTTCAGGCTCAGAGCGAAAGGTTAGAGGTGCTTCCCCAGGAGGCAGTTGTTTCTGGAGGGTTTTGAAGCCTAGAGGTTCTGGGGCATTAGAGACATTAGAGACAGAAAGGCCAAATAGGAGTTGGTAGGACATGACAACAGGAAAAGTGTCATTTGGACGTGCTTCTTGGCAATGCATGTCATCTAGCTAGCTCACGACTTTTGGGTGTATCACTGCAAGCCTGTGGAGGAATGAAGGCTGCTTTTGTTCCTCCTCATCCTACACTATACTAGGCAGTAGTCTGGTCGTACCAGAAGTTAGAAGGGTCTGGGGATAGTGACTGTAATATCTGAGCAGGACCCAAGTAAGCCTTTTGGCATTTTAGGGTCTTGTAGGTATAAAGTTATATGCTTGAAAGACTAATGATGGGGTCATCTTTAACACCCATGGAGTGTCCTACTTCACAGGAGTGGTCCAGGGGAATGGAGTCCTTTTCAGATCTCAAAGAACAGTCCTTAGCTTCCTAAGATTGACAAGCTCCTATTCTCTGAGCCCTGATACATCCTAGTTGTCACAGTCTTCCTGGGTGTCCTCCATGGCTAGAATTGAGGCTGCAATTGCCCACTCTTTTACCATAGAGAATTCAATCCCAGAAAAGGCCTTTGGTTAGATGAGTGGTAAGTGGAGGATTCCAGAGTGACCAGGGCAAGAGTTCAGTGGGGTCCGTGACAGAAGGCAGAGAGTTTCTTTGGTGTGTCCAAGGAGCATAGGGAGTCAGTGGCCAGGCTAAGCATGGAAGCTGTGTGACTATCTCCACTAGCTCACATCTTTTGGGGTTCCTGAAGAGTTCATTTTTGAAGGAGATAATGAGCCAGAGAACATTATAAAAGTTATTGTTTAGGCAGCTTATCTAGGTACCCCATTTGAGCAAAGCAAGACTGTGTCCAGGGAAGGAACTGGACCGTGCCAGAACTGAGGGCAATGGTAGTAACTTTAGTGTGCTTGCAGGAAACCATAGTCTCTACCTAGGTAGCCAGTCCTAAAAAATTGTCTTGTGTTCTGAAGATAATTGTGGAAACATGTTTGAAATTTGGAAGCACCAGGTGGTGGTATTGACATTCCTTTAATCACAGCACTTTATTAGTATTTATAAAATAAGTAGTAATAGTAACAGTAGAGGCAGAAATATTTTTCACATTAGATTTGACTGTAGTTTTTTTTTTTTTTTTTTTTTTCGATTTTTTTTTTTTTTTTTTTTTACACAATTGCTCTGTCTTACAGTTTAAGGTCAGGCAGGGTTTTTCGAGACAGGGTTTCTCTGTGTAGCCCTGGCTGTCCTGGAACTCAACTTTGTAGACCAGGCTGACCTTGAACTCAGGAATTTGCCTGCCTCTGCCTCCCAAGTGCTGGGATTAAAGGTGTGAGTCACCACGCCCAACGACTGTAGTTTTAAAATGCATATTTGATATTAATTATCTTTTTGTTAATACTAAAACATTGTTACAGCTGGGAGGGCGGTGTATACCTTTGATTCCAGCACTTGGGAGGCAGAGGCAGGAGGATCTCTTGTGCTCAGCCTGGTCTGCAAAGTGAGTTCCAGAATAGCCAGAGTTACACAGAGAAACCCTGTTTTGAAATATAAAACAACAAAAAAACAGTTTAAGGGCTGTGGCGGTCTACCTGGGTCACATGGCTCCCTGTCTTCCTTTCTAAAGGCAGATAATACAAGAGGGCTTATTAATTACCATGAGAAGAATGGAAAGAGTACTTAACTTTTTTCTCTAACTCCACCCAGAGAGTTTGGTTTTTTTTTTTTTTTTTGGTTTTTCGAGACAGGGTTTCTCTGTATAGCTCTGGCTGTCCTGGAACTCACTTGGTAGACCAGGCTGGCCTTGAACTCAGAAATCCGCCTGCCTCTGCCTCCCGAGTGCTGGGATTAAAGGCCTGCGCCACCAGGCCCGGCTTCACCCAGAGAGTTTTATAGGTAAATTCTATTATTATTATTCAGAAACATCTAACTAAATTCCTTTAAAGGAACAGAAAATAAGAACTTCCTGGTTGTTTCTGGAGACTTAAGGTAAACTTGATACTAAACTAGACAGTATGGGTTTAACTATTTTAGGCAAAGGCCACTTAGGAATATTGATTTATTGGAAAGAAATGTAAGCCAGGAATTTTTTTTAATAGTATATTGTGGAAATTCCTCTGTTAGAACCAATTCCTTAGAAGTGGGCCTACTAACAATGAAAACAAATGTGTGGTTATCCCTTGGAGGCAGAGGCAGGCGGATTTACATAGTGAATTCCAGGACAGCCAGAGGTACACAGAGAAACCCTGTCTCAGATAACCGAAATAGGAAAACAATAACAAAAAAGAAGTTCAAGGTCACCTCAGCTACATAGTGAGTTTGAGGCCTGTGAGCCTGAGGTATGCAAGACTGTTTTGAGGGGAGAAAAGGATCATTATCATAATATGTGTGAAGATGTTTAACATTGTGGAGGAGTCAGTAAGTAGGCCAGTGCAAGAGACTAAGGAGCCCAGTAATACCCAGCTGAAGATCTGACTGAGATGGAATGAATGGGCACCGTGACTCTTGCTGCTGCGGTTAGTCAGGCAGAGAGAACCCTAGAGGATGCTTGATGAAAGACATAGACCTTATGGGAGGAGGGTGTAAAGGATACACATGTCTATTAGGGAGCAAGTCAACATAAAACGATTGCAAAATAGACTTCATATGCACCACTTTGGCACAAATGGAAAAACTAGGTTACATCAGAAAGTTTGAGGCAACTTCCAGGATGATAGGACCTTCTTAGAGGGTTGTAAACTATTAGAGCCAGCGTGGAAACAGTTCTGGCATTACTTGCTGAAAATGCAGGGACCTGTGGCCCAACAGTTGTCATTGTGTGCACGGAACAAAGGGATGTGATACAAGAATAGGCAGCCACACAAAGCATACCCAGGGTCTATCATAGTAGTTAGTTGTGAGCTTTTTCATAGATTGCAGCTACATGTCAACAAAGGCTAAGTCCGCAGATAAAATATGTAGTAAATAAAGCTAGTTACCAAAGAATGAACACTACACACACACACACACACACACACACACACACCCTTTACCTGATTTGTATAATAAATTCGGAAATCTGGCATAGCTATCCTGCATTTGTTTCAAGGTGTGATAAACTAAAGGTAAAGCATGAGGTGCATTAAATGGCTCAGGGTTCAGGACAATTTGCAGTGGACCTGGGAATGGAGCAATGTTTAAACATTTCTTGTCTTCTACAGAAGGGATGATTTGTTTCATATTTTCACATAGTAATTGAAAAATCTACACACAGGGTTGACTGCCCCCCCCCCCCGTGTGAGTGAGTGCGTGTATGTGAGTGCGTGTTGGGTGTTCATGTGTAGAAGTCAGAGGACAGGTCATGGAAGTCTGTTCTATCATGTGAACCCTGAGGTTGGAATTCACATCATCAGGCTTGACTGGAAGCCCCTTTCCTGCTGACTTGTCCCACCAGCCCTGTCCCATCCTTGTGAAAGGCAGTTGTGACACACTAAGTCGACTAACCTTTGTTGCTCAAAGTTTGGAAGTGTTCTACTCTAAAGCTGGTGATGAGCACCTACCTATTCTCTTACTTTCTTTCCTTGATACTCAACCACTTGAGAGCAGGGCCCAACCAAGGCAGATGGGAGGACACCTCTGGAGAGCCAAGCAGTCGAATGGGGGTTGCCAAACTTCATGTCTAGGGTGGGGCCTGCATATAGGGGAAGTAGACATGTTCCTTATAGTTTCATTCAGTTTGGGGAACCCCTGGGAGCCCCTGGTGTGATGAGAATGTTCAGAAGGCCTTTAGCTTTGCTCTCAGTGCACTTGCCCTGAAGACTGTCTCCAGGCATTTTTCTCTGGCAGCCTATGGACTCTTAACTTTGCCTGTTCTTACTGGTGTGGTCTGTGTACATGCGTGAGGCTATGTGAGTTTATGTGTACCATTTTTGGTTGCATATGCCTGAAAAGGCCAGAGAATGTCAAATCCCTTGGAACTGAAGTTAAAGACTGTTGTGAGCATGCTGTTGTGAGTGCTTTGAACCAAACCCTGGTCCTCTGCAAAAGCAGTAGAAACTCTTTTAACACTCTCCAGCCTCTGTTCTGAATTTTGACTCTGACTTCTGCAGGTACCAAGCCAGCTGCTTCTGTGGACCCCTGGGGAGTACCTACCACAGCCAGCACACAGTCTGTCCCTAAGAACTCAGACCCTTGGGCAGCCTCACAGCAGCCTGCCTCCAATGCTGGAAAGACAACAGATGCCTGGGGAGCTGCTAAGCCCAGTTCTGCCTCAGGTGATCACTTTGCTCAGCTTGGTTCCTGCAGCCTCACTACTTCTTCCTCCCTCCTGGTGCACTGGCAGTAGCTGGCTGACTGACCACTTCTGTACCCATCCCAGATGGGAGCAGGCATCACAGGCTCTTATGTATACCCATAGTTGAGAGAGGTGGTGCTGCATTGGGTCCCAAAAGTGAGTTCTGGTCTCCTTTTTGGGTGGCAGACTGACCTCAGGACTCCTTGGGGACATTTCCCACAGACTCATCCCAATGTCCAGAACAACACGTATTTCCTACACTGTCAGCCCTTACTACATTTGGAGTAGTATGGTGGAGGTAGTGGGAGGCACGCGTGTTCTCTGATCCCACCTGCTGCCTTCCCAGTTTAGCAGGTGACTGAAGCTTGGGCCCAAGTTTAACACCGTGATGTGGAGTACTTGGGAGAAAAGCCCCTATGGCTTGTGTTAACCCATTATCCCCATACAGATTGGGTACCTGTTGTGTTGGGGAGTGGAAAGAGATGCTTTCAGTCACCAGCTTGTATGTCCCCTCAGGGTCCTTTGAGCTCTTCAGTAATTTCAACGGTACAGTTAAAGATGATTTTTCTGAATTTGACAACCTTCGAACTTCAAAAAAGCCAGGTAGATATAGATGGTTTTTAATCTAACATTTTGTGCATTTGACCACCTAGTTGATTTTTGAAGTAACATGCTTTTTCAACTTTGTGTGTGTGCATGCATGCTTGTGTGCGTGCCCGTGTGTGTGCGCGCATGTGTGTGCATGCATGTTTGTGTGCGTGCCCGTGTGCGTGCCCGTGTGTGTGTGTGTGTGTGTGTGTGTGTGTGTGTGTGTGTTTCTTTCCCCTGTCGTCTCCATGGGGGGTGGGGAGGATTTTGGTATTTGAACTCAGAACTTCAGGCTTTTATCTATTGAGATATCTCACTGACCCAAGAGTTTTACATCTTAACAAGAATTCAGAAAGAATATTGAGAGAATGAAACTAGAAAGTGAATGTGAACAAGTACACATCTGTGCTTTGCCACCAACCCCAAATAACATCTTAATATTCCTGGAAGATAATATTACTATGTATACTTGGGTGAATCTTGCTTGTCCACTTAATGCTTTTTAATTGTATTTTATTTGTTCATGTATTTATTTAGTAGTTTTAGTTTGTGTGTGTCTTTATATACTGTTTACAATAGTATACACAATGGTGAGAAGACAACTTACCTTGTCCCTGTTTTGCAGCTGAGTCAGGGGCCTCAGTGCCACCCCAGGACAGCAGAACCACGAGCCCTGACCTCTTTGAGTCTCAATCCTTGACTTCTGCCTCAAGCAAGCCTAGCAGTGCCCGGAAAACACCTGAGTCCTTCCTAGGTCCCAATGCAGCCCTGGTGAACCTGGACTCATTGGTGACTAAGCCTGCTCCACCAGCTCAGTCCCTCAATCCCTTCCTGGCACCAGGTAGGCATGTGCTGAGTTTTATCAATGGCTGTGCTATCCATGGCTGGCCTCTAGCCCTTTTTCCCCTCTCAAGGACTGCTGGCCTGTGAGTGGGAAGAGGCAGAGCCCCAGGAACTTCACATTGCTCTTTGTCTCTATGCCTGATGCTGAGGTTAGGGAAGAAACCTCTTCCTGGAGAGGAACACGCCTTAGATATTACTAGTACTAACTAGATTTGGGTCTAGCGAAGGCTGTTTGCTACCCTGTTTGTGTCACTTGTATACAAGTACTACCTTAGCCCTTTAGCATGAGCCACCCCTTGAGGCTGAAGGGCCCCTGTTATAATGCCTGGCACAGGTTTCTACACAGCATGTTCAGGTACTGCACTGGCCCAATCATTTAACCTAGTACTTGTGTTCCCTACGGCCTAGCTCTGACCTCTAACCTCCCAGTTCATTTCTACCCTCTTCTACCCATGTGTTTTGTTTTGTTTTTTGCCCCCCTCCCCAATGTCTCTCCATGTAAGTCGCACCTCAGCTATATTGAGCTAAATAACCATCTGCAAGATTTTGACAGTAAAGATGCTGTCAGTAAGTCCTTCTGAGGTTATCAGGCACCACTTACCATCATGGTCTGCTCGTCAAGGGGCACCATGACAAAGAGGAAGCTACTGTACTCTGACCCACTCTGGGGATTACTTTACTCACTCCTAGGCTATGATCCACTCTGCTTGCACGTCCTCCTCCTTTTTCCACATCCCCGCAGCTGAGCTCTTCATCTTGTACATCCCTCTTTCCTTTGCTTTGCATGGATTCTTTCAGATTTAGGTCCCTGAAGAGTTGAAATGTATCTTCAGCAGTGTCAACTCCAGCTTGGCTCTGTTTTTCAGGGGATTAGAGGACTTGACTTCTCTGTTCCTACAGATCTTGGCAGAGGAATATGATCTCTAAAAGCTGAGGTTTAGGGCCTGTGGGCAAAAATGACTGGAATTTCTAGATTCCATCCCACTCTGAGGGTCCTAATGGTTGAAGGCGAGAAAGGTTGCCCTGTGGCTGGAGCTGGACAGGACCTGGGACCTCAACTAGATTGGTTCCCATTCTTGCCCAAGAGACTCTTGTGCCCAGTGCCAGAGTCCTTGAGCTGTCAGGGGGGTCTAGCACTGTGGTGGGCCTTGCTTACAAACCTGTCATGAACTTTAGGGACCATAGCCAGATGGAGGAAGTTTTGGCAGATATCTGAGCAACATGGTTAGACCTGGATCTATCATTCCTGAGTAGGGACTACACAGCCCCTTTGAACCTAGGGTTACATCAGAACACATAATGGTCCTGGTAGAAATAATCCCTGCAGTGGGTCAGAGTATAGTAGCTTCCTCTTTGTCATGGTGCCCCTTGACGAGCAGACCATGATGGTAAGTGGTGCCTGATAACCTCAGAAGGACTTACTGACAGCATTCCATGTATCCTGGCAAGACCCACCAGCTGTTTCACAACAGGTAGAAAAGCCTTTTGGTTGAGTAAGGTTTAAAGAAGCTGAGTGAGCCTGGGCTGACTAACTTCTCAGCAGCAGGCCTTCTCAAGTCTTCCTGGTACCAGTATATGTGGCCTGGGCTACTGCTTGGCCTTTCCTAGGCACCTGAAACTACAACTGGGAGACAGAATGAGGGAGCAGGGTAGCTGGCAACATCCTGGGCACCCACTCTTCAGAGGAGCTGGAATATCCAAGCCTGTGCACTCTTGGCTCTGCCTAGTTTATTTGTGTAGCCCTGGACTGGTTCCACACTCCTCACACTGATAGTCTTCTTGGCTTTAGCAGTCTGTAGATGTTTGCCAGTGTTTCCTGGAGACTGTACCCTACAGAAACACAGCTCTGCCCTTCAGATCACTTCTGGAATGCCAAAAGTGTAGGCAGGAGTCTGGGTTTGTACACTTGTCCTGATGAGATAGTGTCTTCCAATGGCTCATCCTGTGTTCTTGCTCTTTTACCAGGTGCTGCCGCTCCAGCCCCTGTCAACCCCTTCCAGGTCAACCAGCCTCAGCCGCTGACACTGAACCAGCTCCGGGGAAGCCCTGTCCTGGGAAGCAGTGCATCCTTTGGGTCTGGTCCAGGGGTGGAGCCTGTGGCTCCCATGACCTCAGTAGCTCCACACTCATCAGTGGGGGCCAGTGGCTCCTCATTGACACCACTGGGCCCTACAGCAATGAACGTGGTAGGCAGTGTGGGCATTCCCCCATCAGCAGCTCAGTCAGCGGGCACAACAAACCCTTTCCTTCTTTAGTGCCCGGGAGGGGCTTGCCTGAGTGAGCACCCAGGGTGCCCGGGAGGGACTTGCCTGAGTGAACACCCAGGGTGCCCGGGAGGGACTTGCCTGAGTGAGCACCCAGGGTGCCCGGGAGGGGCTTGCCTGAGCGAGCACCCAGAGTGCTGAGCCCAAGGACGTCAAGTGGGAACTCACTCTGTTTTGTGTAGTGGCTGAGAATATGGTGGTAGGGGTATTAGAGCTTCAGGTCCAGCTTCCTGGTGAAAGGGTGGTTGTTACAATCCAGACCTTCAGGCTGCAGGTAGGGTGGCCTCACTGTCCTACTCGGGCCCCTCTGTCTCTTCCCCCTAAGTGCTTACTTAGCACTACTGAGGTCTGGAAAGGTGTTACCAGTGTTGCTCAAGATTCTGGGATGCTGTCTAGCCCAGAACTTGGGCAGCCACATTGTGTGTGCGCCCCACCCCCAGTTATCTTCAGGGTGTGGACAAGGTGAAGCTCTGGCCCCACTTGACACTGACTGTTGGGAAGTGGTTGTGGATATTTTAATTTCCTTTGACTCAATGTGAGTCCAAGATGAACACTCCTACCAGTGTGGAGCTTTAAGCTGACTGGAGCGCGACCCTGCCCTGTGGCTCTGTGCTTGTGCACGTTTGCACAGTTTGTTGAGTACAGTTTCATATTTGAGTTTGCAAAATTATCTAATAGTCTTTTTTTGGCTAATATTTTTATAACGTGGTTCTTATTTAACTGTCTAGTTTTGATAGAATTGACCAAGTCTGGCTGAATTAAGGTCTTGGCATGTATTATTTTAGTGGTCTAATTTCTCTTATTTATGGTTTTAACTGTAAGAAAACTTTAAAAGAAGAGATATTTGGATGACAAAAATATGCCTTATAGAAAACTAAGCAAATTCTTTATAGGGGGAAAAACGAAATTTGATTACACAAAAAGAATTTTATTAAAACAAAACAAAAACTTCCAACAATAACAGACCCCGGAGCCTCTAGTTGCCTTTTTCCTTTCTTCAGCTCTTTTGATGAATTACCAGTCAGTTGACTCTGCAGCATTTTGGCTGAGATTGGAGAGGCTTTTTGCTACTAGTATATTGGCATCTTAAGGTTAAAAGGAAAACCGCATGATTGTGACTTGCCCATTTTTATCAACTAATCCCTTTTTCTGTACCTGGAGTGCAGGGATTGCCAGGGACTTCATTTACTGCAGACCAGAAACGTGCCTGGCTGCCCCACCATCATGCTCAGGTTAATGAGATTGTGTGAAAATGGGGGTGATTCTACACTTGTGGGCTCAGAGGTCACCAGGGATGGTCCCTGACATCCCCGAGTCATGACAGAGACTGACCCAGATTTGTCTGNCTGCCAGCTCCAACTCAGGCTGCTGACCAGAAAGTAACCACATCCTATTTTGGAGATGAAAACGTGGCATAGATTTAACAGAGTGCACTGATCTACCCTTTATCTCCTGCTGTCCTCACTACTCACCGTTAAGAAAAGTATTAAATCTTGAATTAGAGGCCACAGACTTGCGTTTCTTCAGAGAAAGGACTGCCCCTTCTTGGTCCTGGCAGTTTGTGTCCTTCCTGCAATATGTACTTCTAACCTTAAACTTCAAGGACACCCAGCCACCTGCCAGCTCCTCTGTGCATCCAGAGACACTTTTGGCCCTCAACACCCACACAGTTGACTCAGTGGTTCCTGTTTGAGAGAGGACCCCANTTAAGCCCCTCCTGGGTCTGAGTCTACGTGCTGCTCCTAGGCCCCGCAAGCCAAGGGCCCTTCCTAACCACCCATTCCACCCAGGACCAGAGGCCTAGGGAAAGTTTTGGGCTCTGCTATTCAGGAAGGCTGATGGCTGGGCTCCTACCTGGGAGAGATGGAGACACTGCAGGATGGGAGGCCAGGCACCAGTCCAGATTGTGCTTCCTTCAGATTGTATAGGCTAGGGCCAGAACTGCCTGCTGTGGGCCTGTGATTCTACTCCAGAAGACAAGAGCCCATCTGACTGGGGCCCCATCCCAGTAGCCACTGGGCTCCTCCTTCAACAGGCCATCCAGCGCATGTCCCTGTTACCCGCTGCACTGATCATGAAGCCGCTGGCCACTGCCATGTGTGTTGCACACGTGCCACCATGCCCTTCCTGATGAATACCCTGAAGGAAGTCACCCAGCTGTTTCTCAGTCCCAGGGCTGGTGGGTGGTTTTGGATTTGTGTTGACTGTTGATACTTATTTACTGTATAAATATAATTTATCATTTGTATCATGATGTGGGTTTTGGCTGTGTCCTTTCACTATCCTGTCTTTAACCATCCAGTGGGACAAGATGTGGCAGGGCTGTCTAGGGAAGCAGCTTGGTCTGCACTCAGGCTCAAGGACAGGCTCAGGCTCGGGTCTGCTTTTGATGGACATTGCCATGGTCTGTGTGACGGTTGTGCTGGGCAAATGGTAGCCCAGATGGCTATCAGTTCTGAAGCCAGTTCTCAGCATGCTTTAGTGGTTTCCCATCCACTTCTGTCTTAGGGTTACTACTAAGCTCCCTATGATGAAGCACCATGACCAAAGCAACTTGGGAAGGCAAGGGTTCATTTATATATGCTTCCACATCGCTGTTCATCAGTACCTGCACCTCTCCACCCTCTACACAGGCAGGATTTCTCTGTCAGTTGAGCACATTATCTTCTGTGTCCTGGATAGTAGGAGGTAGGTTTGATTAGCAGGTTACCAGTTAGTGTTACAGGTAGCCCTCTGGCCACCAAGGCCTTCAGTTTTACCTCTCAGACCAAAAGGTCTGATTGGTTTTTTCTGTGTTCAGCTGAGAGTTGAGGGCTTATGGAGGCAGAGCAGCAGGGCAAGTGACACTGCTATAAACAAACAGTGTGAGGGTGGCACTGGAAGCCTTCCAGCACCAGAAAGGGTCTGGGATAGCCTCAAGCTCGGCTCTGCAGGAAGCCCACCCTTTGAGCAGCCAGGAGCCAGCTTTTTGCCTGCACAGATATTGCCAGCCAGGACTTGTCCTGAATCCCAAGCTCGTGGATCCTGTGGTTTTGTGCTGGCTAAATTTTATGTTAACTTGTCACAAGCTAGAGTCATTGGGAGATGAAGCTTCAACTGAGAAAATGTCTTCATAGGATTGGGCAGGCCTGTAGGGCAGTTTCTTATTTGGTAATTAGTAGGGAAGTGCCCAGCCCATTGTAGATGGTGCCTGTCCCTAGGCTGGTGGTTCCTGTTGCTGTAACAAAGCAGGCTGAGCAAGCCATGAGGAGAAAGCCAGTAAGTGGCACTCCTCAATGGCCCACACTTACTTCAATGACGGTCTGTGGTGTGGAACTGTAAGCCACTAAGCCCTTTCCTCTCCACCTTGCTTTTGGTCACGGTGTTTATTAAGCAACAGAAACCCTTACCGGAGGCTACTTCCCTTAGAACTTGAGCGGGCTGTGAGCTCTTTGCTTCTGTAAGCTCCATTGACACATACTGCTTTTTTTCTTTTTTTTTTTCTTTTTTTATTTATTTTTTACTTTTTTGAGACAGGCTTTCTCTTTGTAACAGCACTGGCTGTCCTGAACTCTCTTTGTAGACCAGGTTAGCCTTGAACTCAGAGATCTGCCTGCCTCTGCCTCCAGGTGCTGGAATTAAAGGCGCGTGCCACCATGTCTGGCTCTTCGTTTGTTCTTTATTAAAACACTAGGTGTTTTTGTTTTAATTTTCAGTCTTATATTTGGGTTTTAGAGTCCCTTTTTAAATTATTTTATTGTGTGTGAGTGTTTTGTTTGAATGTATGTCTATGCTATGTGCATGTCTGCCACCCTTGGAGGCCAGAAGATGCCATTGGATCCCCTCAGACTGACAGCTGTTACTGACAGCCATGAGCTACCATGTGGTTGCTAGGATATAGTCAAATCCAGGTCTAATAGAAAAGCATCCAGTCCTCTCTGCTGAGCTGTCTCTCAGCCCTTTCCTAATTTATCTATCTGTCTACCTATCTACCTACCTACCTATCTATCTATCTATCTATCTATCTATCTATCTATCTATCTATCTATCTATCTATCTATCTATCTATCTATCTATCTATCTATCTAAGCTTTCTTTGTTTCCGTTCCTTTCTTCGTTTGCAGACTGGCCCCAAACTTTGCTTTTCTGCCATATCCTCCTCAGAGCTCTTGTTCAGCCACGGAGCCTACCTTGAGCTCTGCCAGTGGCTCTCCGCTGTTCAGTGTATGTTCTGCACTCTTCCTGCCTGCTACCCTGCTGGGGAGTCTGAGCCACATACCATAGTTTCTGATTTTCAGTCACAGCATAAGCTCGTTCCTTGTAACAGTTTCTTTGTCAAGAGTCCATACAGAAATAAGTCCCACTGCCTCTCTTTCTGTTCAGGATAGGACATAATAGAATTCCTCCACAAAATGAAGGGGTGTTCTTGAAGTGCCCCTTCTGGCTGGAATCTGACACTACACTGTTCTCTTATGCTGCTGCCTTCAGTGTGGGCCTCTAAGGGCTCCATGGACAAGAGCAAGGACAACTCTGGAGGTTTGTGGTGAACAACCTTTCAGCATTTTGTAAGTTTAACATTGTGACACAAGAGGCCTAGGAAATGCAGTCTAATGGTTTGATTAGGAAAAAGTGAACAGTCTTGTATCTACAACTGTGACAATAAGTAAATGATAAACCTAGGTGTCATGTGTCTTAATAGAAATGTCTAGTATAATCCCACATCCAGACATGCACCAGCCATTGGCCTCCAAAGTTTGCCCAGGCATGGTTTCTCACCTTGACTGGCAGACATGCAAGAGGCTCTTAGGTAATGATACCTTTCTGTGCCTTGACTGGAGTTGGGGTATGTATTCATTGAAACCATTCATACAGCACAGACTTAGATGAACCTTGTTGTTTGTAAATGCTCATTGGAAAGATTAATAAAACCGAGTAGTGGCTAGGAGCATCCTGCAGTCTACAGCAAGGGGTTTGCTAAGTCCAGGGTAGACTGGAGGAGAGGAGAGGTGCAGTAATGTGAAAATGCAAATATATGTCCTTTGGTGTCCTGGGGGGTTAGAACCCTGCTGGGGCACTAAAAGGAAGACACTAAAGTACCCTGTATAAATGTGTAGTGTTTGCATAGTGGTTGCCCATGTCCTCCTGTAGTTTACGTTATCTCTAGATGACAAATACCAAACACAAAGAAAATAATACATGCTTGTTATGATCAAGGGATGGTGACCAGAGACTGCACATTTCTGTAGATGTTTGGTTTATGGCCCTGGAACCTTGGATGTGGAACCTGCAGATATGGAATCCTGAATGCAGGAAAATGTCCATATACTTTAGATGGTGGTTATGTTATTCATTGCAAAGTCACTTCAACTTTTTTGTTTTTAAATGCCTTCATAGTATTAGAGAAAGGGACATTTGCCTACAGGAGGGCTGTCCACCACCTCAAAGCTTTTGGTAAATGAGGCTGGAGATGGACTGGAAAGGGTCAAATTCTGAGGTCAAAAAGCCAGGTGGCATGGGTGTTAGGGCAAGAGACCTGCAGTGGAATGAGGTGAGATGCAGAGGGACAAATGACTCTCCTGCCCCAAGAGCTTAGTGAAGGCTGAGCAGAGAGAAAGGAAGGGGCCACTCCTTGTGAATGTGATACCTGGGGAAAGACAAGAGTGAAGGGAATTGGTGTATGGTAGCATCTCTAGGATAAGAGGAGGTATTTGATGTTGTGGCTACAGATGTGCTGAGGTCTAAAGGTAGTGTTAGCACGAGGGAGTAGCCCGATGAATACATGGGGACTTTGAGCAAAGTGAGGCTCTGGGGTCTTGGTGAATTAAAAGTACACTATGGCAGATGAGACTCTACTGAGCTAGTATGTAGAAAGGACGGACACACAGAAAGTGGAGTGTGTACAGATGGCACCCGTGAGTGCTAGTGTATAGAAAGATCACCAGGCTGCAGGAGATCTTGAATGGCAAGAGGAAGGCTGCATGAGAGAGAGACCCTTGGGCGATGATGTTGCTGAACTGTGGGGTGTAGACTGCTGCAAGGGTGGAGGCTGTGGAAGATCTTCACAAGAACAGCTGCAGACGACCACTTCACAGCAAGCTCTTTGGTGAGACCAGCAGTTGTGTAGTTTGACTACATGTTAGTTTATATGTCGCCCCTACCAACATACATGGAAAAAACTAGAGGCCCAGTTGCTTTCCCATAGATGCCAGGGTGCTGCTAGGTTGCAGAGCTTGCCCGAAACCCACACTGGTGGTACAGCCTCCTGTCTGGGATGGCTCTTGCCCTATCCTCAGGGTCCTGCAGCACATGAGAATTAGGATGAGAGTGGGGAATAGGAATGGAGGGTGGAAGGCAGGTGCCCAGGCGGTACTTGTTGCGGATTCTGCTAACAATGTACAGTCATAGTGGCAGCCATGGAACAAGTGACTTCTGACTTTCTGCTGCTGAGGAGGACAAGCTTTAGAAAGGAATGCTGAGGTGGTGAAGGGGTGGGTGTCAGCTCTGTGCAAGCTGCTTACAATTCTGGAGAGGCTTCCACTGACCATGGCGTCCTACTGGGGTATATCCTGTTGGGCCCCAGGCCTATTCCTGTTAGGTGCTAATCAAGAAATGAAGGCCCCAGAACCTCTGAAAAAAAAGTGACACTTTATTATAGAAAACTATCTTTAGCTCCCCCATTTCCCAGCCTGGTTGGCATGTCCTTGGTTGTGTGTGGGCTGTAGGGCATCTGGTCCATAGTGGTGGACAGAAGGGCTGATTTTTATTGTGGGTTGCCCTGTGGCAGGCTGGGACCCAGGACTCCTTGTGTGTCCACAGGCCCAGTATCATAGCCCAGCTTCTTCATGTCCTTGGTCACCACATTGAAGAGGAGGGTAACAAATCCCTGAGAGCGAACACGAGTCACTGGGGACAGAAGCTAAGCATTAGCTGGATTTGACTGGGACAGACATGGCAAACCACCGGCTGAAGCCCTTGTGTAAGTGGTGGTCTAGAAAATACTTTGGGAGGCAGAGGCAGGCGGATTTCTGAGTTCGAGGCCAGCCTGGTCTACCAAGTGAGTTCCAGGACAGCCAGAGCTATACAGAGAAACCCTGTCTCGAAAAACCAAAAAAAAAAAAAAAAAAAAGAAAATACTTTGGGTGTCTTGTATATTACTAGGTCCCAGTTGTCAGGAAGCTCCCTGACCTTTACACAATCTGTTTTCTGGGCTCCTGGGGGTTGGAAGCCCATCTCAACCCTTCAGTTACAGTTGGGAGCATCAGACTTACCTTCCCGGCCTTCACCCTGGGCCACCACCTTGGGGTCTGTGTACTCCGGTCGCCGTCCCATGAACCAGCTGAGAACATAAGAAAACATGGTGAGGAGCACTTGGGACTTGCTGACTTCAGACACTGAGCCAGAGTGTTCCAGGCTTAAGGGAGCGTTTCTCCTACAACCCCTCCTCTAGGTGCTAGGACACCTATCTATCTGAAGGGTCCATTGCCAACAGTTCTAGCAGTGCTTACGCCAGATGCTCCAAGGAGCGTCCAGCCTGCCCAGCCAAGTCTTCTGTGGTTTTAAACCAAGGATGAATGTTGAAGGAGATGTGGGGCAAATAGTACAACCCAAACCCATGGAAACCCCCAAAAGAAACAGGTGGGTCAGAAGAGTGGAAGCAAAACAGTGTGACCCTTAATCTCCTCAGACTAATCCCAAGAAGGGCCAGATCCAGCTTCCCAAGCTTTGCCTCCTTATATGGGATCCAGAACAAGCTACGCCCCATCACTGAACCTGTTTGTCTACTATAAGATAATAATAGCACCTACCTCATGAGACTATATGAAGTGAAGGCACCCCATCACCTGCCACATAAAACATTACTCTTCTGGGGAGGATCTGGCCCTGGATGGCTTGGATAACGACAAGTCATCTGACTTAAAAGTCTCACATAGCTAAGTCAGCCCCCAGGCCCTAGCTGGCAAAGTAAGAAGCACCCCTACAAATGTCTTGTAATTCATAATCCTACTGCACCCAAACTTCAGATCCTGGACCCCACCCATGCCTCTATGACATGGAACAGACCCAGCGTTTTGGTGGAGACCATGGGCTTGGAGCATACAGGGTTAGTCTAAGCACAGCAACTTAGGCTGTGGGACAACGCCACCAGCATCCTGTTGGAGGAGGTAGGACTTTGTCTTCTCCCTGGGCAGTTTGTGGCAGGCTTTCTGGTAACCATGACTACACTCCTACTATCTACAGCTATGCTGAGGGTATGGCTAGATTCTTGGGCTTCCAGGCTAGACCTCAGCAGCCCTGTTAGACTGCTGGGTAGGAGTTCCTGAGGGGGCCCCAGGAGGAGGAGAAGAGTTCAGACAACCTAAGTAAAGAAGCCAGGGTTCCTACAGCTAAGCACTCTAGAAGAAACTAGATGAGTGGGTGTCTCTCTCCTCTTTCCCCATCATACAGCAAAGTTCAAAGTGCACTCACCTGAGTACTATGAGGAGTCTCAGAGAGCAATCCCATCATCACCATATGTCCAGTTCTCTTCTACAGTCATGGTTACCAGAAAGCCTGCTACAAACTGCCCAGAAAGAAGACAAAGTCCTACCTCCTCAGGCACACCAGAATGCTGGTGGCGGTGTTCCACAATGTTCTCTATACATTTCTTTCTTTTTTTTTTTTTTAAAAAAAACCTTTTTTACATTTAGTTATTTTATTTATGAGTATACTGTAGCTGTCTTTAGACACACCAGAAGAGGGCATCAGATCCCATGACAGATGCTTGTGAGCCACCATGTGGTTGCTGTGAATTGAACTTAGGACATCTGGAAAAACAGTGCCCTTAACCACTGAACCATCTCTCCAGCCCTACATTTCTGTCTGTCTGTCTGTCTGTCTGTCTGTCTGTCTGTCTTCCTTTCTTTTGTTCCAGGCAAGGGCTGAAACAGAGCAGAACCTAGTGGGCTCAAAAATCCAAGGGCAGATGAATGGGAAGGAAGGAAGGAAGCAAGGGAGAGGCTACTGCCATCCTGGCTCAAGAGACTCCCAAGTGCAGAGGGTAAGCCACAGCAGCTTCCAGCAGCGACACCACCCTAAGACTTTGTAAAGACTGGATTGGATAGACTGCAGAGGTCTGAGTAACAACCTTAGGAATAGTGAGCAAGGACCAGAGACACTGGGAAGGTGACTGCAGGGTAGAAATTATCCTGGGTTATCCACATAGGTAAAAGGCAAGGCACTGTCAAGGCAGCCAGCCATAAGTCTTTCTTCTTGAAGTCCACAACCTTTCTTCAGCCCTCTCAAAACGCCCTTCTCCTACGGCTGCTGGACTGTCTAAGCCCACTAACATGGCCTGACCACTACTTCAGTCCCTACGGTCGGTAGTATCTCTTCCAGGCGATGCTGCCCCAGGTACATCTAAGAAGCCCTTTCCTACTTGAGAACTCCTAGAGGGTATTTTAGTGGCAATGGGAATCTGAATCTTAAGGCTGGAGCCAATGGTGAACGTTGTCCCTTCCCTGTACAGACTTCAGATGGCTTCCTCAGTTGAGCTCTCTCCCTATCAGGACTCTGACCAGGACCCTCTGCCTGATACTGGCTTACAAGAAGCTGCTTACTGGCTGCTGCCTGGGAACCCAGTGGCCCTTCATTTTCTTCTCATCCATGTCAACCAACGGGAGCAGAGGTAGCATGCAGTAGAGCTGGGCTAGCAGCCCTTCTAATTCCTACTTGGATGTGGCAAAGGGTATACCTTTCCTCCAAGGCATCCCCAAGGTTTCTGTCCTGTTATGTGCAACCTTCTTACTGTCATGTCCTGGCCACCGGCTGCTCCTAACTCTAAGTCTTCCTCAGGGCCTGCAAAGAGGTCACTGGGCCCTACGTGTGAACACGGTTCCCAGATTGCTCATGATGGCTGCCCTTGTCTCTGGGGGCAATGAATGAAGGACTCCTGATCTAGTGTCCCTGTGACCACCTTAAGGCATTTGTCTCATGCTGCTTTCCATGTGGCAGAGATTGGCAGGGCACAGAAGAAAGCCTTACAGCCTTAAGCTACCAGAAAGTGGCCAAAGAAGTACAAGGACTCAGCAGTGGCACCTGCCTGCATCCCTGTTTCCATCTGTCTCTAGTCATAGCAACCTAAAGACCTGTGAGGTTTCCAGGTCTCGAGAGAGTGGAGGGTGCTGGCCTATTGGATCAAGAGTGAGCAGAAGACCTACCTTGTGAACTTCTGTAGTGTGGATGTAGACTCTGGCACAAACATGGGGATGGTCCTTTTGTGCCTGAAACAGATGTTTTCATACAGAGATGTGCTGAGGAATAGATCAGGGTGTGTGGCTTTACACAGGACTTGCTTCTTTTTACACTCACTACCTCCAGCAGTACACATCACCTACCTATGTGAGTCTTTTCCAAGGTGCAGGACTACCCAGGCCACCCAGGCCCCTGAACATAACTTGCCCAAGTCAGAGAGCCTGCGTCTAAAGCTGCTGTACTCAAGGTTTGCCTGCTTAGTCGGGCACACTGCAGGCCAGTGGCCAGGGTGGAGTGGGCACCTACCGTCCGGGAGAGAGGGGCACATGCACAGCTCCATAGCCTCGGACGACATCATTCCCAAACACGTCCGGCCCGTAGACACTGAGTACAATCTGTGGCCCTTGGGGAGGACAAGGTTGGTATGTAGGAAAACCAGGGAAGAGAAGTAGTAAGTGGTGTGCCTAGCTCAAGTCTGGAACAGACATTCAAGAGAATGATGGCCAAAGCCCTGGGAACCCTGCTGCTGGTGCCCTGGAAGTGCTCTCCATACCCCTGCTCACAGCTGGGAAGATAGAGCCAGAACATTTAGTAGACACAGGAAGTCCTGTGGAGGCCCTCTGCCAACCCTGAGCCCCTGCTTCCTCACTGATTGAAGCATGTGGTTTTCCCTGTGGGAAATCATGGCCTTCCAGGTATTTTTTCCTTAACATACTGACGTTTCCAAGTGCTTCCTTTTCACATCTGGTCAGGCCTACTAAGGTGTCTGCCCTCTCTATGTGTAGCAGACAGATCTACTATCTGCTACTCTAAATGACAGGTAAGGCCTGGAAGCTGGCTCTGTAGTTACTGTTGAACGGCCTCAGACAAGTTCAACCTTTTCTCTCATGACCTTTCTTGTGTCTAAAAGCCTTCGAATAGTATCAACCACAGGTGGTGCTCAGTAAAGGATAAAGAAATCTGTGCCTTTCACACTAATATTCTGCCACCAAAGGTAACCTGGGAGTTACTCAGATAGTTCCTGTATAGTGGCTTATTCATTCTCAGTGCTAAATACCTGACCATCACCATCTATATACTGCAATTAACTGTGATTGTGGGCACATGAGCTGTTCCTTTGAGAACTGTTGCAGTAAGTCTCAGATCAGTCACTCACAGGCTCTTGTCACACTGTACTCTTCTGAGAACTGGTCTCTGTTGGGTATGTGCTCAGGAAGACTCGGGCAGGCAGGTCTCTGTTCAGTACTACAGTACACTGTACTCTGAACTGCCACTAGACTTCAAACTTGCTAACCTTGGCAGATCAACCTTAGCCTGTCCTGGTTGACCTCCATTGTTCTGCTTGTTTTGCTAGCTTTGCAAGGACTCGGATTAGAAGGGTGGCTAAGGATGAGGGGAAAGCTTCGACCAGAACACGAACAGAAGGCTCAGAAGTGGGCCCTCTAGTACAGGATGAGCAGACACTGGAGCTGACTGGAGCACTACAATGGGAAGCTGGACAACTTGGGGTCAGACCCTCCAGCCAGGTGGCTGCAGCACTGCAGGCCCCATGTGCAAACTGCAGTTAACAAGGCAGATGTTGAGTGCATCAAAAGCTGGGGCACAAACTCAGACACTGGCAGGGCAGCCTAAAGAAGGAGAATGGTGGCAGATGCGGCAGAAGATCTCCCCCTTCCAGCATGGCCCACAGACTCACAGCCAAAGGGGTTGGTACTTTTAAAGGTCACGTCGATGGGGAAGTTCCACACCAGCGCTCGCCGTACATCTCGGCTCTTGGATGCTATCTGTGAGATCCCCTCCTCCAGACCCTGTGTGGACACAGACAGAGAGAGCTGGTCTGAGTTCCAGGGACCCACAACTCTCTATCTGAGTAGGCAAGGCGGGGCGGTCACTCAAGTTCTGTGTTGCTTGTTTCCACTCTCCCTTTAAATATTTACCCACAATGCCTTGGTCTAGATTCTGCTCTCCCAGTTACTTGTATACTCTAGCTCCTGATCCACTCCCTCTTCATTCCACTTGTCTTTGGCTAACAGACCAGAATGTATCCTACTTAGTGTCTCCTTAACAAGAACAGATATCTCTCTACAAGATGTGGACTTCTGTCTGACATTGGTTACTCTCAGAGGACTAATGCAAAAGTACGAATTCTAGGGCTCGGCATTGGTGGCGCACGCCTTTAATCCCAGCACTTGGGAGGCAGAGGCAGGCGGATTTCTGAGTTTAAGGCCAGCCTAGTCTACAGAGTGAGTCCCAGGACAACCAGGGCTATAAAGAGAAACCCTGTCTCGAAAAAACCAAAAAGAAAAAAAAAAGGACGCATTCTAACTGCTCAGTCATTTCTCCAGCCCCTTTGGCAGCTCACAACATCCTATCATTACAGCTCTAGAGGATTTGACCTGTGGCCTTCATAGCCACTTGCATTCATACCCATACACAGATATACATACACATAATTTAAAATGGAATTAATCTCTAATATATATTGAAACATCTTTTTTAAAAAAAGCAAGTATCAGAAAAACCAAAAAATATTAACATGCCTGTGGTACAAATGAAGAAACTTGGGCTCAGAGAAGTTGGGCTTTTACTTTTATTTTTTTCCATTTGTTTGGTATTCTATATGTAGCCCAGCTTGACCTTTGAGTTCCTAGACATGCTCCTGCCTCAGCCTTCTGTGCTAGATTACAGGCATACGCTATCCTGTTTGGCTGGCTTCCTCTTTTTAAACTACTGTAAAGAATGGTAGCGTAGTGGTCTGCACTGCCGCCGCTTCCTGTGGTAAAAGACTCCTAAAAACCTTAAGAAGAGATCCTTCACTTTGTCCTGGCTCCTGGTTGTTTTCTGCTGCCCGAGAAGGGGCCATGTTTTGTTTTCAGGTGGGGTATTGACTGATGCTGTCCAAAGCCACTGGCAGGTGGTTCTCCAGGGCCTGCCTGGTTAGGCTGCTGCTTGTCCCTCTCAGTGCCACCAACACAGACTCCAGGGGTACACCAGTGAACCCAGAAGTGGCTGTATTCTATAAACTAGCTTTCCCCCAAACAAACACAGTGTTTAGGTCATCTCTGACCTTAGTGTAGAGCTCTCGGGTCTCAAATAGAAGGAGCCACCTAAGCTCTCACTAGAGGAGGCCCGTGAGTCCAACTTACCGCTGTTGGGGCCCAGTCCTGACCGTACACAAAGCAGTACTTGCAGTAGAGGTCATCATACTCTGGAAACTGAGAGAAAAACTATACAGGATTCTGTCTAGAAAGTGCAAACTGGGCCCACACATTAGCTAGGCAGATGCAGTGGACAGGAATTGGGAGCATGAGGCATCTGGGACTGAGGATGGGAACATGGATTTCAGTGGGGGCAGGGAATGGAAATCAGGAAGTCAGGCTTAGTCCCAGCTTGCCAATACCCGAAGGTTATTTTGCTCAGGGTCTGCTTTGTCTGTCTGTCTGAGTCCACATGTGGTAGGCCCCTTATCCATCTTTCAGAATTCCCCCTCAGGGAGTTCTTCAGTCTCTAGCCGGCTTAAGGATCATTGCTTGGCTACTCGGCATTTCTGCATGTGGGTACCCAGTGTCTATCTGATAATCCTGTTAGACTGAAGAAGGAACAGGGTTCATGCCTCTGTGTGTCTCCAGTGCTGGGCACCAATTAGCTCTACAGAAATGATGCTCACATGAAACCCAGAAGTTACAGGGCCAAAGAACATGGCTGGAACTGAGGGCCCCGGAGAAGGGAAGGCCCAGGGCAGACGCCAAGGAAGGTGGCCAGAGTAAGCAGCCCAGGTAGGCAAACGGAGGATGCAGTACCAATGAATGGGAAGGCAGGAACGCCTACTTCAGACTACTTCAGACTTGGCAGAACTTAAATCATTTCAGCCAAACCTCAGAATATGTAGGAATAATGGGCATTTTCAACAAGCAGTCCAGAAGAATAATGTGGCAAAGTTCTGTCTCTCAGACAGACCCGGGTCAAATCCCACCTTGGCCACTGCCTTCCCGTAAGTTCCCAGCTGTTAAATGGATCAGCTGAGTCTTCAATCCCATTAGTCCTAAGCCACCATTCAACCTAGGAAACAGGATCCAAGCCGGAGGCCAATAGTGTGACTGTGGTACCAGCTGAACGCCTCGAGGTCTGTTTTCACTCAAGCTTGTTCGGTCTATCTACCTGGAGCTAAGGTTCTCAAATGCTGGTTCTCCTTTCTAACCATTTGAGACGCTCAGAGCAATGGCTTGGCTTTCTAGGAGCTGAGCGAAGAGCCCGGGGAAGAGGAACAGATCGTCCCCGGGCGGAGTCCACGACTGCTTACCTGTGCGCTCTCTACCTGCCCGGTGACCATGAGCAGGAAGACGCTGGGACTTGCTGCAGCCATTGCACGGAAGGGCCGGGAGACCGGCGCAGGCCGCGCGCTGTTGCCAGGAGGCTCCCGGGTTGTCTTGGAAACAGATGGTAAGTCGTCTAGGACAAATTTCCCAAGCGGTGACACGTTCGCTCAAAGGTAGGAGTGCGCAGACGCAGTAGTTTTTATGGCTTTGGGCACTGTCCTCCGGGTCCGTTGCGCGGAACCTAACCCCCAGGGGCAGTTCCTCGGACCCGCAGAGTGTGACTTCACTGGTCTGGCCATGCTTGAAGTTCGCAGGCTGGAAAGCTGGATGTTGAGAAGCAGTACCCGCACTCAGGCCGGCGGAAAGTCACGTGCTAGAGTTACCTCTCTCCAGGTGGTGTCGCTGTTGCCACACGCAGCGACGGCACAGGCACCATTGTTAGAGGGCCTGGTGGGCAGAGTGGTCCAGCGGGCATCACCCAGCACATTGTCTCAGGTGAAGGATGCGCCCTTCAGCCCTATGAGGCTCTTGTCATCGAAACCCGGAGACTCCACTTGTCCAAGTCCGGCGTCCTGCATGAGAAGCCATTTTTAGAGAATCACTGGCAGCTCAGGGATGTCAGAGCTTGGTCCCAAGCCACCAGCATCCTTCCTCGGTAGACACAGTTGTTAGTGCTTGGATTCAACCGCACTTACTCTATCACTGTCCAATTCAAGGTGGCTTAATGCGAGTCTCCCGCCTTTAGATCCCCAGCTCGACTCTAGGGGCATTCAGTGCCTGGTCCTCATTGCCCGGCCAATGCAAAATATTTGGGAACTACTTCTTTAATGAATAAAATTGAACACATCTCTTTTCTGGAGGAAGTGACTGAAATCCAGACCTGGAAGGTAATCTAGCCATATCCGTTACAGTAATTTAGCTGCAGAAGCGGGCTTCCCACGCAGAACTGACAAGGAAACATTAGAGAGCACATTAATGATTAGGGAGCCTGGAAACAAACGAACGGATGCAGATGTTGATGCTTCAGGGAGCTCAGCCTGCAGTATGGACACCAGGTCATGCTAGCTGTCATCTTGGAAGTCAGCTGATGGGATTCCCAAAGCCGCCTGTGGGGGAGAGGAAAGGCATGTGGTCACAGCGTTCTAGGTGGGCTGAGGTGCAAGCATGTAAGAAATTCTTTTAGCTTAGAGCCAGGAGTCATACAAGCAGAGGCTCTAGGCCCCTCTCTCCTAGCCGGTGGCTGCCACTTGCTGGTCTTTACTGAAAGAGTTGGAAAGATAGAGGCTACTGAAAGGGAGCCGTCTCAATCCCCAAATTACTCCCTAGATAAGGCTTTTCTGTCCTAAACCAACAGGAAACATTTAGGAAGAGGGCTTTGCTGGCTAGTTTGTTTTGTTTTGTTTTTTTGTTTGTTTTGTCAACTTGGCATAAACCATAGTTATCTGAGAGGAGGGAACCAAGATTGAGAAAAGCCTCCATGTGACTGGGCTTGCAAGCCTGTGGAGCATTTTTTTTAAATTAGTGATTGGTGGAGAAGGGCCAGACCCACTGTGGATGGTGCCACCCTGGGCTGGTGATCCTGAGTTCTGTAAGAAACAAACCTGGGGATAATTTCAATCCCTGGTGCCTGTACTCTCTCAGGCCTTTTCTGTCCTGTAGGAGAATGTTCCCTTCTAGTTTCTAAAGGTATCCATAGCAGGAAATAACGTATGCTCCTGGTTTGGGCATATGAGTGAAACCATAAGTCTTCATCAAGGAACCCTCATTCTATAAAATTCTGTTCAAAGAGCTGCCTTATCACTGCAGAGGTAAGATAATAGCAGGCATCACCTGGCTCAGACCCATCAGTTGTAGACTGCTGGAGGGCCTGGTACATGTTCTGGTTAGTTTTATGTCAATTTAACACAAGCTAGGGTCTTCAGAGAGATGGGAGTCTCAGTTAAGAAAATGCCTCCTTAAGATTGGGCTGTAGGAGAGCCTGTGGGGCATTTTCCTAATTACTGATGGATGTGGGAGGGCCCAGCCCATTGTGAGCTGAGTCCGCTCTAAGGCTGATGGTTCTAACTTCAATAAAAAGCAGCAGATCCCTCCACCCCATGGCCTCTTCATCAGTTCCTGCCTCTACGTCTGGCCCTGTTAGAGATCATGTCCTGACTTTCTTTGTTGATGACCATGATGGGAGTGTAAGCCGAATAAATCCTTCCTTTCTCAACTTGCTTTGGTCATTGTGTTTCATCATAGCAATAGTAACCCTAACTAAGACAAGTTGGTACCAGGAGAGTTGGGTATTGCTGTGACAGACCTGAACATGTTTTGGGGAGGACTGCAAACAGACTTTGGAACTTTGGGTTAGAAGAGCCATTGAGTGTTGAGAGCTCAGAGAGCTCATCTGGAGGAGGATAACGTTGAGAGCGGTGCAGACGACAGGGGCCTGGCTTGTCATGTTCCAGCGGGAAGCAAAGACTCCACAGGGCCTTTTGTGTGATGAATCTGTGGTGTCTGGTCAGTTGATGCTGAAGAATCAGCTGTGATTGGCAAGAGACCAGACACACTAAAGTGAAACCTTTGCTTTGCTGGGACAATGGATGCTGCTCAGCTGGAGGTAAATTAGTTGTGATTAAGAAGAGTCCAGCGTCACTGAGATGGAATCTCCTGGGAAGTGTTTCCTGAGAGTCAGCACACAGAAGCTGTGTTCCAGAGGTGGCCAGGGTTGTACCTCATATTAGCACCTGAACTTGATAGTGTAAGAGTCACCCAAGTGGTGTTAGATTTGAAGGCCTAATGGAGTTATGAGAGCATCTGAGGCTTGGCACTTGGAGCCATGGCAGGGCTGGAGTCCCTAAAGAGAATCCAGGAGAGGATATTAGTGGAAGAGCAAGGGACCCCAGAGTTTTTGGCTCCACTTAACCATTGTTGCTAGTCTTGGTGGTTATCCCATGGTATTGGCATCTCCAAATATGCCTGGGTCAACAGTGGTCAAAAGAAGAGGGGACAGGAAGAGGGAGGGAGGAGAGGGTTTGGGATGTGCCTGGGGTCCTCTCACACTGTTCCCTAGGAAGGAAGGATAAAAGGAAGAAATCACCAAGGAGGTGTGTTGCCATGACAACAGCTCTGACGACGCTTACCATCTTGTTCCTCACAAATCTGGGTTCTGAGGACAGAAAACAGATATATTCTCATATCCCCACACCCAGAGCAAGCAAGACCAGCCTGAGGAAAGTTCTGGGGTGGAGAATATCACCCTCAGAGCCAAACACAGAGGCCTGCCATCCATCTCTAGTGTAGCTATGATTTGTCTCCTACAGGTGGAGTGGGCATGAGGTAATTAGGCCACGCAGGGCATTTATGGTGGTGTTTTTTCTTCACTGCTGAGGTTGATCTCAATCCTACATATGCTCAGCAGGACACTGAGTATATGTATAAAATGGGAAATTTAGCACATGTTTTTGAAGGTCTTAAGAAGTGAGCTAGTGCTGGGCGGCCGGACAGTGGTGGTGCATGCCTTTAATCCCAGCACTTGGGAGGTAGAGGCAGGCGGACTTCTGAGTTCAAGGCCAACCTGGTCTACAAAGTGAGTTCCAGGACAGCCAGGGCTATACAGAGAAACCCTGTCTCAAAAACAAAACAAAACAAAACAAACAAACAAACAAACAAAAGAAGTGAGCTAGTTGTCTTGAAGATGGATGGGTTTAAAAGATTGCATCTTTCTCCTGAGACATCAACCACCTTGCTACGTGGCCACTTCAAACCATGCTTCTGTCATGATACCATCATCATGAGTGGATGCAGCCAGAGGCCTCATCTGGTAAGGCCACCCAATGTAACTTCCAGTTCCAATGCCATGATTGCTTTTATCTTTATAAATCGCCAGTCTTGGGGAAATGCCTCAGTTAAAAGCACTGGCTGCTCTTCCAGAGAATTCAGGTTCAATTCCCAGCAGCGACATGGCAACTCATAACTGTAACTCCAGTTCTAAGACATCTTATATCCTCACATAGATATACATGCAAGTACACCACCATCAGTGAAATAAGATAAAGATTCATTTTTAAAGTGAAAGGAACAATACAGGTCCATATGTAGAATACCTGGTAAAGTGATATCACATGTGCCTGGTGGTACAGCCACTACCTGGTCTTCACTGGGTTTTACTGTGCATCATGATAGAAACAAGATGACTCTTTCAGTTATGTCTTCATCTATCTGGCCCTGAGGTTATCCTCATCTGCTGAGAGCTGGAGAGAACCAGTTTCTAGATGTTGCTGTTCTCAAATATTCCACTGCTGGCCTCAGGGCTAATTCCTGTCCTACAGGGAGGCAGAAGGTGGCTCTAATAGCATAACCATCATCAAACCTACCTTGCCTAGGTGTAGGCCCTTGGCAGCAGCCCTAGAAGCTCCTTCCCACCAATCTGGCCACAGGGCCTGTTATGAACTAAGTATTGAATTTTGTAAGCACAGCTCTTGCCTTCCTGTGAACCTACTGCCAAACCAGTCCCTAAATGTGAGATGCTTTCAGGCCCAGTCATTCACTTAGCAGGGAAGAAGGAAGGTTATGGCCACGATGCTGGGATAAAGCAGAAACACATGGTGTGTGTGTGCGCGCGTGGGTACAAGCGTTGGATGTATGGATGTCTTTGGGGAGCTGTGCAGGTCCCCTTGTAGGTCATAGAAGTTCATGGATCTCTGTATACAGTCCCTGTGTGTTCACACAAACGCGCGCGCGACACACACACACACACACACACACACACACACACACAGCCCTAGTTTGTAAATGTAAATGTACACTGGGTGTTGCCTGTCTGTGTGAAGTTGTGTGTTCCTGTGGGAGGGAAATCTGTGTACAGGAGACATCCCTGTTGGAGAATAAGCAAGTGGATCTGTGAATAGGTGTGCAGTGTGTCACAGCGTAATGGTGGCCTGGCACTCTGGTGGGAAATCAAGGAGCGGTATTAGTGTTGCTAGCTAGCACCGCTGCATACAAACTTCTGCCTCTGACTGCTTATTGGGCAGGCCACATCGGGCTCTGGGCTGAACAGGGTCTCTGCTCCTACACCAAAAGCACCCCTCAGGGGAGAGAAGCGTCCACACTGGAGAGACCAAGCACCTGAGAGGGAGATCAGCTCTACTGTAGGCTCCCTTGGAAGCCTAATCCTTGTTTTGAACACCTAGTTCTACTCCTGTTCTTGGCTCATGGATCTTGATCCCTTTGTTTGTGAATTAGCCTTTCAATGGCTGCTTCTTGACACACCCTGACTTGGTTTTTTTTTTTGTTTTTTTTCAAGACAGGGTTTCTCTGTGTAGCCCTGGCTGTCCTGGAACTCACTTTGTAGACCAGGCTGGCCTGGAACTCAGAAATCCGCCTGCCTCTGCCTCCTGAGTGCTGGGATCAAAGGCGTGCGCCACCACGCCCGGCCTGACCTGGTTTTTTTATCCAAGGACTTGTCTTCTGAGTCCCACTTGCAGAGGAAGAAGACTCTGTTGTATTATGTTTCCCTGGTGATGTGAAAAGAAACCTCTGTTTGGGTAGGCAGGGCACTGTGGTGACAGACACTGCACAGACTCTTCCAGCTCTAGCCTGTTGACTAACTTAGCTTGGCTGGCTAACACACACACACATACACACACACACACACACACACACACACACACATTTGGTACTTCAGCTTTTTATATGTTTGGTAACTATGTAAATTCAACTTGAAAGTATTTAGAAAAATAAAATTTAGAAATCTAACTAAAAAAAAAAAAAGAAATCTAACTAAAGATGACTTTTACTTTATGTATCCTGCAATGGGGAACACTGATTTTTTTTTTAATTTGTACACTAAACTAAAAGTCCCCTGCCAAAATAAATAAATAAATGAAGATCATAAATGGGCCCCCCGATGCGCTGGCACACACCTTTATTCCCAGCATTTGGGAGGCAAAGGTAGATGGATCTCTGCGTTGGAGGCCAGCCTGGTCAACATAATGAATTCTAGAACAGTCCTAGAGAGACTCTATCTCAAAAACCAAAACCAAACAAAAAGATCATAAATTGGCAACTTTCCTTACTTACAATTTTAAAACATCTAGAGAAAAAAAATGATGAAATTGGTAATATACAAATAGTTGTAGAAATTTCATCCAAATTAAAAAGAAATAGAACATTAATTTAGAGATTATGCCAGAACTAAAGATAAATTCTGAGAAATCTAACTTTTCTCAACCTTCTCTGTTTTGACAATTTTTGTGTTTTTTAATAACACAGAAGTATTATAAAAATATGCTTTCATTTTCATCCCAAGTGTGGGATATGGGCCCCTTCAGATTGTCCACAGCAGGTGACTATGATTTGCCTCATGCTCTAGCAGGGGTGTGATTTTTGCCAGTATCAGATAGTGGCTGCAGTTGTGTGATGTTTGAAATTCTGGGGACTTTTCAAAGGGTAAATGTTAGTAGAGCCCTGAGAGGTGGGGTGGGTTGTTGGTTGTTAGTGGAAGTTTGTTAAATAGTCGTGGGCAAAGAAGATGAAAAGAGGAAGAAGGGAGGAGGAGGAGGAGGAGGAAAGGGAAGAGGAAAAGAAGGAGGAGGAAGTAGAGGAGGAGAAATGAGATATTCTGACAGTGAAGATCAAACCTGCCCCAGGGAACTCACCCACCACCCTGGCCCCAATCAGCAGGAAGTCATCTAATGATAATGTAGCATCCTTTCCCCTCTATCCTTTTCACTATCCTATCTAGGGTAAAGCTTAGAGAGAAGCCCCCCCCCCCACTGCACTAAAAATTCCCAGTTGTAAGGGCAACTCAAACAGGAAAAGACAGTAATCTAGTTATCCACAGAAGCTCCTAAAAATTCCTAAGAATAATTAGAACAGATTCTATGGCTAGTTTATTTAGCATTTTAAACTTATTTTGTATTTACTTCTTTTAGTTACTTTCCTTGTAGCTCCAAGAAAAAAAAAACCAAGCAAAGCAACTTAAAGGGTTTATTCCATCAAGGCAGCAAGTCCAGGTGGCAGGAGCTAGCAGCAGTCAGTCACACTGTATCCATAGTCAGAAAGCAGAATATGATGAGTATGCAGAATCAATGTGTGTAGTCCGGTACCCAAGCCTAGGGAATGACACTGCCTTTTCTAAGGGTGGATCTTCCCACTTCTATGAATCTAAACTGGATGATCTTTCATAGGTGTGGTCAGGGGTGAGGTGATTCATAGTCCCTTCCTTGCCCTCTCTCAAAACTCACATACTGTGTTTGCCCACAGTCTCTTCTTCTTTGTTTTGTTTTGTTTTTCGAGACAGGGTTTCTCTGTACAGCCCTGGCTGTCCTGGAACTCACTCTGTAGACCAGGCTGGCCTCGAACTCAGAAATCTGCCTGCCTCTGCCTCCCAAGTGCTGGGATTAAAGGCATGAGCCACCACGCTGGCTCAGTGTCTATTCTTTATTTCAAAAAGTTACATTATTTCTGTTTGATAGATACTTTTATTCCTGTGCTAAGGTACATTGTTCTAGGAGTAACACAATGATGGAAAGAGAATCCCACTGGCAGAACAGCAAGTACAGTGCCCCACAACCCGGAACTCCAGGCAAAGACGGGAAAGGGAAAGAACAATACGTACACCAAGGCAGGGTTCAAAAGCTTCAGCTTCAGCTTTTATTCTCCCTTATTCTCTGCTTTATTCTGGGGGATCACCCAATTTATCTCCTCCACCCTCAGCACTCGACTCTCACCATTCTTCATCATCCAATTAGCATTTAGCATGCTCTGTACATGAGCCATGCATGCAGACAGGGTGCACATTGATAGGCCAGTGACTCAATATCATGCTGTATGGCGCTATGCATCAGGCGGACAGCGCATGATCATTCAGGTGTGCATGATCAGGTTCTTGGTAAACAGGCAGGGATCACGGGGCTTGGCTATGAGCCAGGGCCCGTCTTGCACCTGCTTCCCACAGTACAGAGCCTCTCCAGGATTGTATGGTGTCGACTACTGGGAGCCTCTGGAGATGGCAGGGTAAATGTCCACAGCCAGGGAACTTATGGGTCTCAAGTCTCAGGAAAGATGGTGGGACAAGGCTCAGATCAGATTGGATTCACTACCAGAGAGATGGTAGGCAGCCCGGAAGCCTCCATTGCAAAGTTCTTTGCTCATTGACATCCCCATCCTCTTCCTGAGCATCCGTCTTGGGGACATCTCCATCACCCGACTAGGAACCTCAACACTCCCTGTGTCTGTTTTTCATGGGTCATGTTCTGTTCTCATGCTCTCCCTACCTAGTCCACACTCCCATTGGGATGGACCTGTCATGGACTACCCCCTCCTTGCCTCCAGCCTTCCCACACCACCTGCATCCCCATGCTGATTGCCAGAAGCATCTTTCAGAACTATAGCTCAAAAGAGCCATTTTCCTCAAACTTCCTAGTGACTTCCTGCAGCCTAAGCTTGGGATCCTGAGCTAAACCAGGGCCAGGTCAGAAGCCTGACCATGGCCAACCAGGGCTCAGAAGCCGGAGTTTTGTACATGACACGTTTATAGTCTTCATTAGCTCCCTGTCCGCCCCCACCCATATGTTTGGTCTCACTTTTATTTTTGAAACTATAATCTTCTGGGCTAGTTCATTTTCCTGGCTTTTATAAGGTGCAGAACACAGAGGTCCAAGTACCAAAGTGACATTATTCACTGAGCCAGGGCTGAGAGGTATGGCAAAGTGGTGGAGGGTAGTGGTAGACTGAAGAAGCTATATCCTTCGGTGGTGGGGTTCCAGCCTATTTCTGCTGTGTGCAGATGCTGGCCTGATGGTGACAAATCTGATTCCATGAGGGATAACTTCCTATCTGAAGCACATGCAAATGACCTTCAACTGGAAACCACAGCCTGAGCTCTGTCTACCCTGGAACAGCCCCCCCAAAATAAGAATCTTGCATTATCTAGTAAAATACCAGATTTGGTCCTCTTTCAACTCTTCCCTTTGCGGGCATCTTTCCTGCAGATCCCTGTGCTATGCACAGGAACTATCCGCTCAGCAAAATCTACCGCAGACTGCTGGGAACAGAGGAACTTTTCAGCCAAAGTCTACCTGAAGGGTCTTAGCTGAACACGCTGAATTTAAGATAAAATCTTCACTAACCCCTAAATACTTTCCACCTTCTTTCCCATGCCCCGGACAACCCTGAATTGTGACTCTCTGGACATGCTGTCAAAATAGAATCATTTAGCCAGGCAGTGAACACCTTTAATCTTAGCGCTCAGGAGGTGGAGACAGGGAGCTCTGTCAGTTTGAGGTCAGCCTCTGCCTCTTCATTGCTGGGACTAAAAGCGTGAGCCACTACGTCCAGTTTCATAAGAAATTTTAATCTAAATCAAAGGCGCGGGTATTAAGTTTGTGAAAAAGAATTGATGTGTGAAACTTTCTGCATGTAGTACCAAACGCTAGGTAACACAAACAACCGTGTATGATATCTAAGATCCATTTCTGCTTTTAGCTGAGAACCCAGTAATAAATGTAAAGCGGACACTTAGACTTGACTGGATTTCATCCCAGTTTTCCTCTCCACACTTTTCTTGTCTCACTGGGAATCCCAAATCTCCTTTGGAGTGGGACCCACTTAAGCTGCCTACCGAGAACTTTTCTAGCTCTCGGGTTAACAGTGCTCACTTTTGCCTCATCCGGACGACCCAGCCGGATGGAGGAAAAAAAGAAGAGGAAAGGGGAAAAGTTGTTGGGGCTGTCCCGATCCAGAGCGCATGCGCATCCCGGCCAGGTTCTCACTGGCGGAGGCGTGGGGGGGAGTGCGTGGCTGGAGGGGAGGGGGGTGGAAAACAAGTCAGCGACGCTCTAGAATCCGGAAGACTGGGGTCTCTGTGGTCACTACTCCGGGATAAGGCGTCCAGAACTTCCGGCGCCTAGGAAATGAAGCTAACCAGGAAGGAAGAGGAGCCAAAAAGACCGGGGGTGGGATGGGGTGCGGAGCCTGTTGCCTAGGTAACAACCCCTCCTCCCTCCCTTAACTCCGCCCCCTTGGGCCTGTGGAGCAAGTAGGCACAAGAACTTGGTGGGGCCTTGTTCTCTTTTCCCCTCAAGCTCCCGAGGCTGCTAGTACGCATGCGTGAGAGCGTGGTGCGGGGCTGCGCGCGCACTCCTGAGGAGCGCGCATCACCCCTTGGGCGGCTCCCGCCCCGAGCGGGACAGCTGGGCGCGCGCGCGCGCGCGCGTGAGTGACAAGGGCGCGGCTTTCCCGTCCGGTAAGTTTTGATTGGATAGAGTAAAATAAAGGGGTGGGAACCTCCGCGGGGGCCGCTCAACGATTGGCCGGGGGCTGGAGGAGCGTGGTTCTGGAGCGGCCGGCCGGGTGGTCTGCTTCGGCGCACGCCGAGGCTTTGGTGGTGGCCGCGGTCCTCGTTAAGTGAGGGAGCCCGGGGGAGACACTCATCACTGAGTTGGCAAGACCCAGGAATCCCAGATTCCCGAGGAGGCGTGGCGGCGAGGTGCCGGCCGGTCGGTGAGTGCGATCCCGGGAGTCCCAGCGCCCCGCCCCTCCCTTTCTTCCGGGGCCGCGCCGCGCCCCCCTGGATCCTGGGCCGTGGGGTTCTCTGTGCCAGCGGTCCCCTCTCGCCTGCTGCACAGGTCCTGCCTCCAAACCCACAGAGGCGGAACTGAGAGGCCCTCAGGACGATTTTCTCACCAACGCCTCATACAGACCATGGCCGAACCGCTGAAGGAGGAGGACGGCGAGGATGGCTCTGGGGAGCCCCCTGGGAGGGTGAAGGCAGAACCCGTCCACACCGCTGCCTCTGTGGTGGCCAAGAACCTGGCCCTGCTCAAAGCCCGCTCCTTCGACGTGACCTTTGACGTGGGGGACGAGTACGAGATCATCGAGACCATAGGCAATGGGGCCTACGGGGTGGTGTCTTCGGCGCGCCGCCGCCTCACGGGTGAGCTGGCTTCCTGAGGCTCAGCATGTGTGGACTGCTTTCCAGAGGCGGTGAGGAACCCGCACGGTCCCAGGAGGATCAGCTGCGCCGGGGATTCTGGTTCCACTCACGCTTACCGACTAGGTGCCAGCTCCCCGTTAGGTATCCTTCTCCCAGCCAGCCTACTTTCTCCTTAGGAAAAGGATATCCCTGTAAGCCAGAATAGGGAGATGCTCTTTGGTCTCCAAAAGAGATATGTTCTAGAGTCAGAGATTGGCACGATGGAGTGGTGGTGGAATGGGGAGGATCTGGGATGGAGCGACTATGTGAGGAGGATAGGAGGGTCAGTTAGTACAGTCACACCACTGCTAGCTAGCCGTGCCTCCTCTCTATGTGAGCGATTAGCTGCTGCTGCTTCACCAGGCAGTTGCAAAATTAAAATTTGATATATGTTAAACACAGGGCCCTGCACACAGTAGGTACTTACTGCTATCTGGGCTCCAAAAGAGCAGTGCTGGAGGGGACCTGCAGCTAACTTGAAGGTACTCTCTGGTATATGCCCCTTTCCTGCTCCCCAGGCCAGCAGGTGGCCATCAAGAAGATACCTAATGCTTTTGATGTGGTGACCAATGCCAAACGGACCCTCAGGGAGCTGAAGATCCTCAAACACTTCAAACACGACAATATCATCGCCATCAAGGACATCCTGAGGCCTACTGTGCCCTATGGAGAATTCAGATCTGTGTAAGGAGTGGGCCAGGAGGAGGAGACAGGGTCGGGATCAGCTTAGAAGCCGAGGTCCAGTAATGCTGAAGTTCTGGCAGGGCGGTTGAACCCAGAGTGATGTGGGCTGTGAGTCTAGGACATTGGTAGGGACAGTTCTTATCTCTCAAGAGTGCAAGGGCTGGGGATGTTGGTCACTGGTAGGCTGATGAGCGTCTTTGAGGTTTTAGGTTGACTCCTGTACTGAAGGTTACATAGTAAGTTCAAGGCTAGTCTGAACCCTATTCCAAAAGACAAAACAAAAAAACCTAAACAGCAATAGAGGAGAGGGAAAGAGAGAAGACAGACAGACAGACAGGACAGGTCCAATTGTAAGACAACAGACACAGTACATTGTACATTGTAGTGTCATACAGCAGTGTCCTCATGGCAGACAACTAGTTCACAGAATACCTTCTTTTTTCTTTTTTCTATATATATATATATATATATATATATATATATATATATATATATATATAT
>NC_034603.1:29512278-29523173 GCF_900095145.1 Mus pahari | reverse complement strand
GGGCCTCTCTTCCCAATGATGGCCGATTAGGCCATCTTCTGCTACATATGCAGCTAGAGACACGAGCTCTGGGGGTACTGGTTAGTTCATATTGTTGTTACACCTATAGGGTTGCAGACCCCTTCAGCTCCTTGGGTACTTTCTCTAACTCCTCCATTTGGGGGCCCTGTGTTCCATCCAGTAGATGACTGTGAGCATCCACTTCTGTATTTGCCAGGCACTGGCATAGCCTCACAAGAGACAACTTTATCAGGGTCCTTTTAAAAAAGTAGAATTTTCAACATAGCTTTTTCAGTAGCTGTTGGCAAACTAGTTTGCTCCAAAATGAACCATAATGGCCAATCTTGGTAGACTTGAATATTCCTTTAAAACATTTTTTTTGTTTTGTTTTTTGGACAGAAATTAGGTCCATGAAGAAAGCGATTGTCAGAAAGCTGTAAAAATGTGGGGGCTAGGAAAAAAACGATTCTGTGATTAAGTTCACTTGTTCTTGCAGAGGACTTGGCTTCAGTTCATAGTGTCTGTCTGGTGGCTAACTGACATCTGTAACTCCAGTGTTAGGGGATCAGACTCCCTCTTCCTGCCTCTGTAGACATAAAGCACATGAGTAGTACATATACATTCAGGAAAACATACACATAAGTTTAAGAAAACTTTCATAAAAATTGTGGCCAGGTAGTGGTGCATGCCTTTAATTCCAGCACTGGGGAGGCAGAGGCAGGCAGATCTCTTGAGTTTTGAGTTTGAGGCCAACCTGGTCTACAGAGCAAGTTCCAGGACAGATAAGGCTACACAGACATCTTGTCTTGAAAAAAAAAATCTAGAACCTGGTGCTATTCTTTCGTTCTATGTTGTTAGTCCTTTGGGGTTTTACTGTGAGGCCATATAACCTCAGGAATTGGGAGTGCCAGGGGATGGGGCTTCTCCCTGTAATGTAAGGAGGCTAGCTCACCCGTTTCTCCCCATTTCCAGCTATGTGGTACTGGACCTCATGGAAAGCGACCTACACCAGATCATTCACTCTTCACAGCCGCTCACACTGGAACATGTGAGATACTTCCTGTACCAGCTGCTTCGGGGCCTCAAATACATGCACTCTGCTCAGGTCATCCACCGTGACCTTAAACCCTCTAACCTTCTGGTCAATGAGAACTGTGAGCTCAAGATTGGTGACTTTGGAATGGCCCGTGGCCTGTGTACTTCCCCTGCCGAACACCAGTACTTCATGACCGAGTATGTGGCTACTCGCTGGTACCGCGCCCCGGAGCTCATGCTTTCTTTGCATGAGTACACACAGGCCATTGACCTCTGGTCTGTGGGCTGCATCTTTGGTGAGATGCTGGCTCGGCGCCAGCTCTTCCCAGGCAAAAACTATGTGCACCAGTTACAGCTGATCATGATGGTGTTGGGAACTCCATCACCAGCCGTGATCCAGGCTGTGGGGGCTGAAAGGGTGCGAGCCTATATCCAGAGCCTGCCACCAAGGCAGCCTGTGCCTTGGGAGACAGTGTACCCAGGTGCTGACCGCCAGGCCCTCTCCCTGCTGGGACGCATGTTGCGATTTGAACCCAGTGCCCGAATCTCAGCTGCTGCTGCCCTTCGCCACCCCTTCCTGGCGAAGTACCATGACCCTGACGATGAGCCTGATTGCGCCCCACCTTTTGACTTCGCTTTTGACCGTGAAGCCCTTACCAGGGAGCGCATTAAGGAGGCCATTGTGGCTGAGATTGAGGACTTCCATGCGCGACGGGAGGGCATCCGCCAACAAATCCGCTTCCAGCCTTCTCTGCAGCCTGTGGCTAGTGAGCCTGTGTGTCCAGATGTTGAGATGCCCAGTCCCTGGGCTCCAAGTGGAGACTGTGCCATGGAGTCGCCTCCTCCAGCACTGCCACCATGCTCTGGCCCTGCACCCGACACCGTTGATCTGACTCTGCAGCCTGCCCCGCCGGCCAGTGAGCTTGCTCCACCAAAACGAGAGGGTGCCATTTCTGACAACACCAAAGCAGCCCTCAAAGCTGCCCTGCTCAAGTCCCTGAGGAGCAGGCTCAGAGGTGGTTTGTGGGCCCAGCAGCTGAGGGGGTGGTGGAGCGGTAGACAGGGGTTTGGGGACAGACCTGTAAGCTATTACCTTACCCTTGTCCAACTTTTCCACAGATGGACCCAGTGCACCCTTGGAGGCGCCTGAACCTCGAAAGCCTGTGACGGCTCAGGAACGCCAGCGAGAGCGAGAAGAGAAGCGCAGGAGGCGACAAGAGAGAGCCAAGGAGCGGGAGAAGCGACGACAAGAGAGGGAGCGCAAGGAGAGGGGGGCTGGTACCTTAGGGGGCCCCTCTACTGACCCTCTGGCTGGACTGGTGCTCAGTGACAATGACCGAAGCCTGCTAGAGCGGTGGACTCGCATGGCTAGGCCTCCTGCCCCTGCACCCGCACCCGCACCCGCACCCGCACCAGCACCCGCACCAGCACCAGCACCAGCACCGTCCTCTGCCCAACCCACTAGTCCTCCCACTGGTCCCGTATCTCAGTCTACTGGTCCTCTACAGCCTGCAGGCTCTATTCCTGGTCCTGCCTCCCAGCCTGTTTGCCCACCCCCTGGCCCCGTTCCCCAACCTGCTGGCCCTATCCCTGCCCCTCTCCAGACTGCCCCTTCCACTAGCCTTTTGGCCTCCCAGTCACTTGTGCCACCTAGTGGGTTGCCTGGTTCTGGTGCCCCAGAAGTTCTGCCTTACTTCCCATCTGGCCCACCACCTCCAGATCCTGGGCTCACCCCTCAGCCTTCTACATCAGAGTCACCTGATGTCAACCTGGTGACCCAGCAACTGTCCAAGTCTCAGGTGAGCAGAGAGAAAGCCTGGGATCTCTTGGTCTGGTCCTGGAAGGTGTTTGGGTAGTTGTCCATGTTGGATGAGAGGAAGCATCAGAGGGAGGCCTCCCCCCTTGAGCCTGCCCCCTTGCTCATAGAGGGAACATAGAAGGCCAGTGGAGAGGCTATTGGGAGGTAGCCGCTGCTTGGAAAATGTCTGCCTTAGAGTCAGCCTCCCCTGCACCAGCGCTGGGTGACTTCAAGGGAGTGCTCATGCTCTGGGATATAGGGGCAGAGTAGTCAGGAATAACAGGGCGTGCTCTACTGACCTCGTTTGTTTTGTCCTTCCTGGCACCTGTGAAATAAGCTGTGATTGTTCCCTGCAGGTGGAGGACCCCCTGCCTCCTGTGTTCTCAGGCACTCCAAAGGGCAGTGGGGCTGGCTACGGCGTTGGCTTTGACCTGGAGGAATTCTTAAACCAGTCTTTTGATATGGGTGTGGCTGATGGGCCACAGGATGGGTAAGATGGCTGGCCTGAGCTTTAGTGGAGGGTCTGAATGGCTGCTCAGCCACCCAGGCTGCGAACACCCATCCCTCTTTCTTTTCCTTACAGCCAGGCAGACTCAGCCTCCCTCTCAGCCTCCCTCCTTGCTGACTGGCTTGAGGGCCACGGCATGAACCCCGCTGACATTGAGTCTCTGCAGCGTGAGATCCAGATGGACTCCCCGATGCTGCTGTCTGACCTGCCTGACCTCCAAGAGCCCTGAAACCCACAGCTTGTGCCTTGCTGCCAGGACAGACCCAGCTTCAAGGTCCAGGGGTGCAATCCAGAGGGCTGCAGCCTTGGGCCTGGCAGGTGAGGTTCAGCTTGAGTTACTCTGCAGGTTCATCTCAGACACACCTTTCAGCCTTAAGCAGACACCTGAGCCACCACCGAGCCATAACAGGACCGGGAGACTCTACTCCTCCCTGAGCAGTCTTCTCCAGTATTGTATTTTTTATTATTGTTGTAATATGCATTTGTTTTGCCATCAGAATGAGGCCTATGAAATACAAGGTTTTCTTTAACCTGACTCTGTGTGTCATTTTTGGAGTTGGGGTAAAAACACCAACAGTGGTGCAGTGAGGAAGAGCCAGGTGCTTGTATTTGGAGCCAAGTAAATGTTTGTCCACAAAGCCAGCCCATCACATCCTGAAGTTTATTGAGATCTCTGCTTCCCACCCACTCCCAGCCCCACAGATTATTTTCTGCTACCTCTCGTGACGATTGCTAGGGCAAGTAGGGCACCAAGTCAACTAGCCTGTCTTTGTCATGACTGCTTCAGAGTTGAGCAGTAGCCGTGGTGAGTATTGTTTTGGTGTTGAATTTTGAGGGATGAGTGAAGGCAGACGGGGTTGGGCTCCATGATGCTCACTTAGGGAGTAAGGTGATGAGACCAAGATAGGAAGTATTCTGAGGAGAGCTATATGAGTGTTGGGGCGTGGCAGTGGCTATGCAGGAGCTGATTGGCAATGCCACAGGTGCATTGCTCTGTCTAGGGTAGCCCCAAACAGACGGCTCTGCAGTAAGGAAACTGCTGAGGTGGACTGCAAAGGCTGGCAGCTAGAAGGTAGCTTCTGGCTTTCAGCTATCGTGAAGGGGTTGAAGCAACTTGGAGTTTTTGTGGATTTCAGCCAGGTCCAGGCTAGGATGGCTTGGCCACAGAAAGGCCTGGAGGGCCGCTGACAGCCTAGCAGGTGGGATGCAACAGGGTGTGGCTGTATGTGGGACAGAGATTTGCCAGGGCGTGGCTGGTGCTCAGAAGTTGTGGGTAAAGCGTGGAGGGAGAACATGGACCCTTGGGACTTCCAGGGGAGAGATGGGGCCTACTTGGGCCAGCCCCTCAGGTCCGACGAATTTTCATCTCCGTGCGTTTGAGGGAGTAGTAGAAGCCTTTCCATTGGGCCCAGTTGATGCCATTGGCATAGGAGAGGTGGGAACCACCCAGGTAGAAACCGTTGAGATTGGCGAAGTGGCAGCTTCTGAACCAGAAGGCTCCCGAGGAGAGGGCTGCACAGTTCTGCACGAAGAGGTCCTGGTCTCGATCAAAAGTGGAGAACTTCTGGCCACTGTGGTAGGACAGTGAGTCACCTGGCAAGAGGGAGGAAGACTAGAAAAACTGAGGCCAGAAGCTGAGAGGGTGACAGCACTTGAAGAATGACACTTGGGATGACATGATGTGGCATCCTATCGGATGGGGGCACCCTCCCTGAGCCACAAAGAGAACAGCTGTTCTTCTGCAGAGCTGCCTGGAGCAGAGCCAGGGCAGCTGTTCCCTGGGGCTGAGGTTCCTGTAGCTGAAGTTGATCTATGGCTCTTCTACACACAGAAGGGTTGAGGGAAGGGCCTTAAGGAGCCAATGGAGCAGGGCCAATCTTATGTTACTGACCCCACCCCCTACTGAATCCACCCCCTCCCCACCACAGCCCCTGAAGAAGCTGAGGGAGGTACCCGCCCCACCCCCTACAGATCCCACCTCCTATTAATCCCACCCCCTACTGGTCCCACCCCCTACTGGTCCTACCCCCTACTGACCCCCCACCGCCCCTGAAGAAGCTGAGAGGAGTACCTGCCCCACCCCCTCCTGGTGCCCCCCCCCCACTGCCCCTGAAGAAGCTGAGAAGGGTACCTGCTCCGCCATCCTCAAAGCCAGCCACGTAGAGAGTATAGCCATCCTCCTCAGCGCTGATGGCGTTGGGGGAGATGGAGAAGTCAATGTACTTGGCATAGGCTGTGTTGTTCTCAAAATCTTCCAAGTCCACACGCAGCTCATACTTCTGCTTCAGTGTCAGGAGGTGCAGGTTCTGCAGCCCTAGGGACGGGTGGCAGCTGGTCAGCAGAGAGTTGGCTGAGGGGCAGCCCCCACCCCATGGCCCCACCTTACCCAGCCAGTACTCCCCGTCAGCACGGCCAAAGCCCAGCTTGTAGTCGCTCCAGCCCCGGAAGAAACTCACTGAGCCGTTGAATCTTTTCTGGAAAACCTGGAAACGAGAGGACAAGGGGCTGGATGATGGAGGTCCTGTACCCTCGGGTGACTCTGAGCCAGTTTAGTAGGGAACTGCTAAAACAGAACACACTCTCTGGCTCCAGGCCTCTCATTGAACATCTGCTGCCAAGAAGGGGGTACCTACCAGGCCTCTTGTCCACTGAGAGACAGGAAGGGGAAAAGATTAAGGGGGAGCTGGGACCAGTAGACATAACTTAGTGGCAAAGCACCCACCTAGCCTAGAGAGCCCGTGTTCCATCCCAGCACTGCATGATAAAGCCAGCAGGAGGATCTAGAATACTTGGCTGTCAGTTCTGGTACTGAGCGGGCCAGGCTAACAATGCTACTTACTTGGACTCACAGTTCCTCATTTAGACAAGGCACCTACCTGCACCTACCTACCTCTGTGAGGGCAGCGTGCATGAACCTTCTCAAGCACACAAGTGCCTGCAGCCCTGGATCCAGTCCCCATGAAGATGAAAAGTCACAGAGATGACAGCCAGCCGGGATCGGGCAGCTGCCCAAACCCCATCTGGCCTGAGGCCCCTTTGCCTACTCACCGTCCACTTGCCACCGTCGGTTGTCATGTCGCAGAAGACGGGCACGGGCACACTGGGGCCATAGGGATAGATGAGGTACACGCCGTCTTCCTGATAACCCTGGGCGTAGATATCATCACAGTCCAGGGGTTGCTGCAGACAGGACTTCTCCAGCGCTGCGAGTGGCAGTGTGGGGACCGTGAGGAGAAAGGCCAAGGCATAAGGACACCTCCCTCCGTATCATATCCCAGTTTTGCTCCAGGCCTGGGGGACCCTGTCAGGAGAAATCTGGAGGCCACTCTGTAGAGGAGGAAGCAGTCCTGCAGAGCCTCCCTTAGAATGGCCTCATCCAGTCTGCTGACCAGGCCGTGTCTGTGAATGGAGGCTGCTTACCATCTCCCCGGATCCCAGAGACTCGCGGGGCGCAGGGGGGAGGCGTGGAGAGCAGCATCAGCAGCAGTGGCAGGGCTGAGAGGGCCTGGTGATGGGAAATGGGGTGAGTATAGCCCCCAACATGGGCCAGACGCCTCCCAGGGCTCTCCCTGCCTGAACTCTGCCCTCTGTCTTTGTTTTCCCCCTCTCGACTTTCTGAGGAAGGCCCAATATCCCCAGAACTTAAGTTTCAAGAGAACTCCACTGTGCTTCTCTGTTCCCTATCTGGCAAGTGGCTTGTCTCCACAAATAGTCTTGATCCTCCAGGCCAGTACCTTCATGGTGTCAGCTCAGTTGAGAGAGGCTGGCTGTCTGGGGCCCCAGACTGCAGCCGCCCACAGTTATGTGTTGGGTCTGAGCCCACAGACCCAGCTCCGCCCCTGGAACTGCAGAATGCCCCCCCCCCAGCAACCGCCCCCCCCCCCCCCCCGCATCAGCTTACACTGTCAGGGGCCAGAGGACCACCTGGGTCTCATTAGGCCTGTCAGGGAAGCACTGCGAACCAGACATTAACTCCTTACCAGCCGCAACTGTACCCTGGACCCCACTCTGCCTCCTGCTCTGCTGGACTTGTGGGTCCTTTGGCAACCCCCGCTGGCCTCTGCCCACCCCTCTGCTTCCCGACAGGCCCTCTGCAGATGTCTGCTTTCCTAACTATTTAGGGAGGGGAGGGATGGAGGTGTCCCTGGGATTGAGACAGGGGTCTTCACTTGGGAATGGGAAGGCTAGAGGAGACAGCCCCAAAGCTCCTGATATGGGAGCTGCCTGGCCTGGGAGGAGACAGGGCCAGCAGGGGCCCCCGAAGTCTCCTGGCAAGCTTGGGACATTTCTGAGCCATGAGCAGAAAGCTGCAGGCGGCCAGCAGTTCTGTCTGCCTCGACTGGAGCCAGGACCCTCTCCAACTCCTTCCTGGCCCCCTCCCCTGTTGGGTGTCTGTGCCCCCACCCTTTCCCCTCCTACAGTTCCTTGGCCCATCTGGGGTGCTTTTGTTTCTCCTCGATCGGCCCCTCCTCCTTTCTAAGCCCTTCTGCTCTCATGGCCTCTGCAGCCCGAGCCCTCTCTCCTCCATCCTGGCTGAGCCCACTGCTGCTTTCCTTGTCCACCTTAAGCCTGGCTTCTGCATGCCTCCCGCCAGCCTGGCCACCTGGTCCCTTCTGGTTTTGTTCTCTCCTCCCCCTCCCATCCTCTATAGGTTGCAAGAGTGTCCCAGGTGCCTGGTCTGTGTTCCCCTGTTTAAGCCTCCAGTGGCTCTCCACTCCCTCAAGACTGAGGCCAACACTTCCCCTGGGACTTGAAAGGAATTACCAGTGTGGCTAGGCCTCCCTTCTAGCCCGCGCTCCTTGTGTTTGACTGGCTACCCAGACTCCTGGCCGGCGGGTCCCTGGGCCTTTGCCTGGGCTGTTCCTCATGGCGCCCACCGGCCTTTCTTTTTGTCTATGAGTGCTAGTGGGCAGTTCTGCACACTCAGCACCCATCATAAAGCTTATGGATTCACCAAGGACAGATTTTTTTTTTTTTTGAACACCTACTATGTTATATGTGTTATACAATATGTTTGCTGTTGGAGATTCAGAATCAGCCCCTTGGAGTGGCCAACTGTTTTGGACTATGAACCAAAAATGCCTTGAAGGGACACAAAGGTAACAGGTGAGCATGTGAGAGGTCCAGAGCAAAGAGATGGCTTAGATCCTCTCTCTCCACCCCTGGGAAAGGAGAAAAGACCCAGGAAGAACCCCACGGGCCTCCTTGACATGGAGTGTGGCTGCTAGTTAGAGCTCTCTATTTGAGGTTATGTCCAGCCTTGGGGGTTCCAGAGCTAGCTGCTGGTGTTGAGACACGTGTCCCACTGTACTGTCTTCAAAGTTGGAATGACTTGGACAGATTCCTCCATGCCTCAGGATCTTTCTCTGTGGAATGGGGATGCTACTCTTTGGAGGTGTGGTAAGGGTTCAGTACCATGTCACTCGTACCAGGAACAGTGCCCACACCAACCTGTCCAAAGGTTCTCCTTTTTTGTTTTGTTTGTTTTGTTTTGTTTTTGTTTTTGATTTCTTTTTCAAGACAGGGTTTCTCTGTGTAGCCCTGGCTGTCCTGAAATTCACTCTGTAGACCAGGCTGGCCTCCAACTCAGGAATCCACCTGCCTCTGCCTCCCAAGTGCTGGGATTAAAGACGTGCTCCACCAAAGGAGAAATCTTAACCTGATTAAATTTAATGTGAGTTTGAGCAATTATAAACAAACCAACACAAAAGTGATTTGCAAATTGGACAGTCCAAGGCAAATTCAGACAACTCCCAGGAATAATAGGATCTGACAGCACTTAGAGGGAACGAGAGTGTGCCGAGACCGCTTAATTGGTTACAGCTTAGTTCGGTAATTGGTTTCAGAGCCGCCTGAAGTTAGCTGAAGTCAGAGTCAGTGCAGGAGCCTAAGCTGAACCAATGGCCTCCCACAAATACTATCTGGTGGACTGTACTCATTTGTTAGCCCAGATTCACTCATCATCGTCATAAACATCAGATTGTTCTCCTTTGAGTGGGTTGTAGTCAACACAGTTTTCACCCTTGTCTGTGCAAGGCAGAGTTGGCCTCCTCATGATAATCATTCTTGAGTTAGTCCAGATTTTTAGCTGGCTCATTGTCCAGTCTCTCATGTGGCTGGGTGAGGTCACAGGTCTGAATTTTGGCCAATAAGATGCAAATGGAAGATGGACAGATCTTCGTTTCTCCTTCTGCTCCTGAAGCAGAGGGAGGGAGACCTAGCTGCTACCTGGACGGGGATGAGGTCTTCTGTGGGGAACGGCTGAGGGGAGGCAGATAGAAGCATGGTGCCTTCCTGCTGTGTGGAGCGGGTCTCAGGCCGGGCCTGCACCGTCCTACCCTCAGCCTTCTGTAGAAGAGGAACGTTCGTCTAGTTGAAGTGTCTGGATTGTTCTTATAACACAAGTTGTCTCTAATTCTAATATTTCCTTCAATAAATACTAGCATAAAGCTACAGAAAGGCCGGGCAGTATGCCTTTAATCCCAGCAACTGGGAGGCAGAGGCAGGTGGATCTCTGAGTTCAAGGCCAGCCTGGTCTACAGAGTGAGTTCCAGGACAGCCAGGGCTACACGGAGAAACCCTGTCTCAAACAACAACAACAACAACAACAACAACAACAAAAGTTACAGAAAGGAAACTAAGGGTGTGTATGTGTGTGTGTGTGGGGTCATCACAACTAATAAAACACACCCAAAGTTCAATAACAGAAACTTTTGAGGACATAGCTAACAACTGTAGGAGTGAAAACTACAAAATGAATGAGCTGAACTATCATATTTCATTAAATCATTGTAGATTTCTTTTGGCGGTAATGTGCACCTGTGCTGTCCAGAGAGGTACTCTGAGGGTAGGTGTCCTTCTAAATAAATGCTAAGAATTAGCTCTAGGAATTTGGGCAACTCCTTCTGAAGAGAAATGTGGTAGCAAATACGAGCAGTCAGTACCCCTCTGAAGATGTTGAAAGAATCACCCAGCCACTAACAGGTTTTTGTTTTGTGTGTGTGTGTGTGTGTGTGAAGTTGACAGGAAGTTGGGATACAGGCAGGCACACTTAAGGATGGTTGCAGTGAGGTAGTAATGGCTGGGCACGCTCAATATATATTGTCTGAATATATCAAACTTTCAAATTATAAATATTACTTTTAAACAAACAAAGAAGAAATGAGGCTGGAGAGATTGCTCAGCGGTTAGCAGCACTGGCTGCTCATGCAGAGGACCCAGGTTCAATTCCCAGCACCCACGTGGCAGCTCCCAACTATCTCCAACTCCAGTCCTAGGAGATCTGATGTTCTCTCTGGCCCCTGTGGGCAACCGGTACACATGGTAGACGGGCATACACGGTACACAGGCATTCACGCAGGCAAAATACTCCTACACATAAAAATAAGAAAATAAGGCCCTCCTGCAGCCATGTGGGGCAGGCAGGCAGAAGACTCCAAGAAACCCACCTGCCCTGTGGCCTGCCTGCAGTGGGAGCCACCAGGGTGTTCGGATATGTGGTGAAGAGGGAAGGGGGAGGGAGAGGCGGAAAGGTTTGAGCATTTCGGGGGGGGG
>NC_034603.1:29509452-29510753 GCF_900095145.1 Mus pahari | reverse complement strand
TAGACCAGGCTGGCCTCGAACTCAGAAATCTGCCTGCCTCTGCCTCCCGAGTGCTGGGATTAAAGGCGTGCGCCACCATGCCCGGCTCCTGAGTTTTTTTTTTTTTAATTAAAAATTTAATGTATTTATGCATACGGGTGTGTTGCTTGCAGGTGTGTTGTGCGTCGCGCATGTGGAGTGCTCCTGGAGGCCAGAAGATGTTATGGACGGTTGTGAGTGGCCACAGGGTGCTCAGAATCGAATCTGGGTCCTCTTAACTCCTGAGCCACCTCTCCAGCTGTGGCAGATGTTTATACTAGTATTTCTACCAGGCTTGAATCATGCAGGTGGCAGCCTCTCACTGCCTTTGCTGGGGCTTGGGAGCTGCTGGAGGGAGCTGAGGTCACTCCAGATCTGGGAAGCCTCCAGACATCTTAATTGCTGCCTTGCCTTTGTTCATGGCTTTGCCCTCTAGAGCGCAGCCTCTCTTGGATCTAGAAGGAGTCAAGGAGAATGAAGGGAGGCTATTCTTCTGCCGGGGGTCTCAGCAAGCTGATGCAGGCCATGAGACAGGGTGGGCACCCACCTCCTCCCTGGGTCCCACGTGTGATGGGAACGGCATCACTCTCCTGAGCTTATGGGTTCTTCCATTAAATGCTGTTCATATTGTTCTGGTTTGAGTGTTGAGGGGACCCAGACTGATCCTGGGATGGTGAGCCCCTGATACAGCATACATGTGCAGTGCGGGAGATAGTTCAGGATTTGGGGGCAAAGGGACTCGAGGCATGTACAAGTGTCCACTAATGTCTTCTGAAGAATTTGTCGGTTATACCATAGTGGTGCCATATCCTGATGGTTAAGTAACATCTGAGGACTCCCTGCTTTTCCTGTGTACCACTTTTTAAAATTATTTATTTATTTATTTATTTATTTATTTATTTATTATACGTAAGTACACTGTAGCTGTCTTCAGACACCCCAGAAGAGGGCATCAGATCTCATTACGGATGGTTGTGAGCCACCATGGGGTTGCTGGGATTTGAACTCAAGGACCTTCGGAAGAGCAGTCAGTGCTCTTAAACACTGAGCCATCTCTCCAGCCCTCCTGTGTACCACTGTGATGTTATATTTTCTAAGCTAAGGTTTCCTGTCTCTCTCTGTGCCAGTTGCCTGCCTTCCCTGGTTCATGCTCTGTCCTGCTCTGTACCCAGATACTATGATGTATGGAGTGTATAGCTGGGTCCTGGTGACCAGCAGAGGGCTGGCAGAGACGGGAGGGAAGTGGTGTGGGCATGTCTTTTTGGGTTCTGCTCTACTAGGTA
>NC_034603.1:29501697-29509335 GCF_900095145.1 Mus pahari | reverse complement strand
CTACAGTGTACTTACATATGATAAAAAAAAACAAAAACAAAAACAAAACAATAGTTGTGTCCTTTGCCCTGATACTGTGTTTTGGTTACAGCTCAGCCATGACCCTAGTCACTTGCCATCATAACCCTGTGTTCTCTGACACCTGCAACCTGTAACAGTAATGGCTTTCAACTGTACTAGACCCAGGATGGTGTAACACCTAGGTTGACTTCCTAAATGCAAGAAAACAGTGCCTTTACAAAGTAAAACTGAGACTAGGCAGTGGTAGTGCACACCTTTAATCTCAGCACTTGGGAGGCAGAGGCAGGTGGATTTCTGAGTTCGAGGCCAGCTTGGAGCTTGGTCCTACAGAGTGAGTTCCAGGAGAGCCAGGGCTACACAGAGAAACTCTGTCTTGAAAAACCAAAAAAAGAAAAGAAAAAAGAAAAGTAAAACTGAGGCACAGCCCCCTTAGTCCCAGCACTCAGGAGGTGGAGACAGAGGCCAAAAATTGGGTGTGAGAATATCCACATCCCCTGGACAGACTGACCCCAAACAAAAATGGCTCTGGCAGCTGTTTCAGGGCTAACAACATTGCCCAAGGGTCAGTATCCCACAAAGGGGGAAGTCTGTTTTTAAAGCAGCTTTTGGTTTACAGCAAAACAAACAGAAGGTACATGGGTTTGCCAGGTACCCAGCCAGACACACCAACAGCCTTTCTAACTAGCAACATCACACCACCTGTTTCATCTGTTGTACCCTGTGTGCCTGTGGGGATACACCTTCATTCATCAACCTCCATGGTTTGCCTGAGGGCTTATTCTTGGAATTTGTTTTAGTCAGGGCTCTCTAGAGGAACAGAATGAAAACATTACATATGTATCACTCAAGAATATATCTGCATTAGCTTGACTTACACCACTGTGGTTGCGTAGTTCAACCATGGCCATCTGCACTGGGGAGGCTGGGAATCCGGTTTCTGTTCAGTCCCCAAGGCTGGAGTGCTTCAGGAGTTCCGGTGTATTGCGAAAGGCCTGCAGGATCCCTGGGCAGTCTCAGGGGAAGGCTGAAGAGGCTGGGTTCTGATGGCAGTGACAGGTGGCAGTGGCAGCAGTCAGCTGCAGAAGAGGTTTGCTCGCTGTTAGCATCCAGGAGATTCTGCGGGCCTGCCCTCAGGGACCCAGCAATTGCTAACGTAGTCATCTGCATCATCACCAGGTGTGGCAGGTGTGTGCCCACCCAGCACTCAGTAGCTCTCCCTACCTCTGTTTGTTCCCGAAGTCCCTCTCTCTGTTCTCTGCCTCCCTCCTGGCTCTGTCTGCATCTGTCTGCCTCCACCTCTTCCCAGGTCCTCACTTTTCACCCTTCTCCCAGGAAACCCCTTTAACACCAGCTCTGTTGTGTGCCATAATTCCTCAGGGCTACATCTTGGCACGGGCCCACCGAAGGTACCCCCTCTTCACATTATATTTCATAACATTGACTGCCATGACCTGGCGGCGGCGGCAGTGAAGGTGGTCTGTGCACATTGGAACCCCTTTGGCCACTACCCACACGCCACACAGATTTGACAACAGATTTGCTTTTTGCTCTACTGATTGCTAGTCATTCCATCCAACACTGGCAGTTGATGAGTTCTTATCCTAACTTAAATGCTTCTCTGAGTCTGACCATTCCCCTGGATGAGGTTTCGTTTTTTTTTTTTTTTTTTTCCAGCTTGTCTTTGTTTTTTTTTTCCTCCTCAGCTCTCGAAATTTCTGGTACCGGGTAAATCGTGTCTGCTCATGCTTTTAGCTCTGATCTTTGTCTAAATAAGTGATGATTTACCAGGACAGCTGTGCCTTCTCAGTTCCTTCACCCCTGAGTTCTGTGGGATTCCTTGGACCCAGGACTCCTCCGTACCTTATCCATCCGAACTGTGTCTTCACACACCTTGCTTCTAAACGTACTAAATCTAGCCTCAACATACTGCCCAAGCGATGATGGGAGCATGGAAAAAAAATCTCCTTTCTTTTTACCTTTTTCCTCACCCCGAGCCCTGTTTCTTTCTGTCTGGCTTTCCGCCCCACACTGTGTAAATGTCTTGCGTCTAGGTACACAGCAGGTTGAAGCCAGGTGAGATGAGGGATAGCAGCATGCATGCACATTCTCGCAGCCACCACACCCTCTCCACAAAGCCACTCCCTGAGCTATGCAGGGATCATTCGTCTGTGAATTTGATTCCAAATTCTAGAGTCGGATTCCTCCACGTGTCTCTGGCTTTCACAGCCTGCCCTCGCGGACCCACGGACCCCTCCCCCTCCTAGTTTCCTGCAGCTAGCCTGCGCTAAGCCAAGCGCTCGCTCACTCTGGTGCTCTCTTTCTTTTCCTCTCTCCCTTCACGAACTCAAATTTCATCACAAATTGGCATACCTGATTTCCAAATTCTCACTGCCATGAACAAATGATTTCCAAATATCTTATATCTAAACTTGCCCTGCTCTACAATTAAAATTCTACTTCCCCACTCTTGATCTTTTATCTCTGATTTCTTTGCACTCTGCTCTTAAAAGAAAAATAAGATTATGCTATAAACTCTTATCTAAGGAGTTACAAATGGTTCATTAGGTATGGTTTTAAATCTATATAATCTGCAATAATGTTTGGCTTTAAACTTATATAACAAAAGGCTCATAATATATATATATATATATATATATATATATATATATATATATAATTCAGCTCTTCTTTAGGGCATATGTGTGTGTATATATAACTCAAATTCAACTCCATATATATATTAGAAAAACAAATGTTTTTAAATAGCAACCATGTGGTTCTCCTTCATCACTGCTGGTGACCTCACCACTTCACCAGGATATAAGTGCCATATGGCTTGCAACTTGCCATGTGAGTCCATCTTAAGATGACCACGTGGTATAAAGCAACAATTATAAAACTTCTCAGTCCTACTGATCTCTCAGTTTATTATTGCATCTCCTTTTAGACTAAGAAAAAAACAAATCTCATATTCTAAATTAGTATGGATTTCTGTATGATGACAGAAATTCAAAGTTATATTTTCTTCAACGTACTATATATGTGATCAAATCCTGGTTTAAAATATTCTTTATTTAAGGATGACATTCCAAGGTTATAAAGGTAATAAAAGTCAATTTAAGATGTGTGTGGCCATTGCATGCTTGCTTTTGCTTGGTCTTGAATTCATGAATAAATGCTGTGGCTTTTTCCTGACACCAGCTGTCTAGGCTCAGTTTACCTCTGGGTTTTCTGGCCACTGGATTTATTATGATGGGAAGTCAAATGTTATTTAAACATGGATTATATTAAAATTGTTTTCTACTGTTATACTGCTGTTTTATCCTATTGTATGACCATGGTGGCCCTTCAGCCAATAATAAAGACACCAAGATGTTTTAGTATTTTAAATCTTAGGCCTTAGGTAGGCAGAGCCTAAAGTAACTTATCTAAGTCAACCTGACCATCTCAACCCAACCTGCAGCATGGCTAACTTTACCTTCTAGGCCCGTACTCTCGTCTGTCTCCTCTTGTGTCTCCTGGCAAAATGAGCCTTTCTCTTTCTTCTTCCCAGAGTCACTGTCTCCCTACCTGGAAGCGCTTCTTTCTTCCAGGTCTTGCCCAGCCATTGGCCATCAGCCTTTAGTCTACAAAAAAAAAAACCAAAAAAAAAAAACCAAAAATCCCACATTCCAGTCTGAACCATCAGCAGCAGGACAATGTCTGACCCGCCCTTTTGGGGTTGTCCTTGGTCTGGATGAGGGCTAGGTGACCTCCTTCATGGCACGATGATCTCAAAGCATCATAATTTGGACAGGTGAAGAAGGACAAGCGTTCACACCTAATGGCGAGGACAAATATTCTGCCAGCATTTAGCTCACTGCCCGATCAGCAGTTAACAATCGCATATACAGAGACAAACCTTGACACAATGTGAACGGAGTTCCTCTCTGCATTATGAAGTTCTATTACTGGCTCTGAAAATTGGCTATTGCTCCCCCTTTTCAGGCCCAGGCATGTTTTTAAAAGTCCAGAGTCAAAACCAGGATCATATCAATTCTTGGCTATGGTTAAAAATGTATAATATCTAAAACAAAAGGTTAGTTTTAAACTCATAAGTCAGGGTTAGCAATTGAAAGTCTGGGCTTAGGTAATCTTAAACCATGTGACACGATCCCATTCTGTAAACAACACATGGCTGGTTGTCATCTTTGCTAGGGTTGGAGAAGGTAGAAGAATTGGCTTCACCATCCTCTTTACTAAGGGCAGCAACACGTGACATGAGCTGACCAAGGGAACCGGACTCCAAAGATACTTTTACACCGGGATAAGATATTTGTATGATTCCGGGCTTGTCTTTAAAATCGGGTTTTAAAAAGATAGGATTTAAAACAATGGCTGGGGGGCTGGTGAGATGACTCAGTGGGTAAGAGCACCCGACTGCTCTTCCAAAGGTGCAGACTTCAAACCCCAGCAACCACATGGTGGCTCACAACCATCCATAACAAGATCTGACGCCCTCTTCTGGAGTGTCTGAAGACAGCTACAGTGTACTTACATATAATAAATAAATAAATCTTAAAAAACAAACAAACAAACAAAAAAAAACAATGGCTGGTTAGTGAGGTAGCTAAGCTGCATCTGTATATATTATACTGACAGACAAACCTCACAACATAACAGTAACCTACTTAGTATTATTTTAGAGAGAATTTGTTTTTGTCTTCTAACAATTAGGGTTATGCTCTATGTCTTCACTCTTTAAAAGGCACTTCATGGGCTGGTGAGATGGCTCAGTGGGTAAGAGCACCCAACTGCTCTTCCAAAGGTACAGACTTCAAATCCCAGCAACCACATGGTGGCTCACAGCCATCCTTAACAAGATCTGACTCCCTCTTCTGGAGTGTCTGAAGAAGTGTACTTACATATAATAAATAAATAAAATCTAAAAAAAAAAAAGAACCAAGGCACTTCATTTTAATATTACAAAACACGATCGAAAGATTAAACTTCTTTTAAAAAATGTAGAGGTTTACAACATTGAAAAGGTTAAAGATCACTGCCTTAAAAATACGTTTAACCTTGTTTTTGCTAATGCTATTAAGCTGTAAATCCTTTTAAGAATAAATAATATGGGAAACTGTTATGTTCTCTAATGATACACTATATAAAGATCAGAAAAGTCCCCAGTTTCTTTACGGACTATGTTTATAGATGAAAAGATTTTGATTTGATACTGACTCCAATTTAATATTGTTATTGTAAATCTAAACCTAACAGGGATAAAGCATAAAGTTCTAGTTTTATGAAAGCTACTAAATTATCATAAAGTGTTAAGATTATTTGAGAAATGCAAGTTGGTAGTCAAGTAACCTTCTAAATGGTCCAATTCTTTAATGTGTTCAGGAATACATTTGTAGTCATGCTAAGTACTAATGTAATTAATTACAGGAATAAGCTTTATCTGGCTTCCTGTTTTATGTTTGCAAGGTATGGTTTAAAGCAAATAACTAAAAACAGACAAAGATTATTTAACTCAGATATGCTTGGTAGGTACTGGCCCTCAGGCCTGTCAGAGATCTCTAAATGTGGCATTTAAAATGTTTAACCTTACAATGACAGAGCCTCCCAAACCTTAGTAGTGACCTTCCCCATAAGGTCTCTAGGAAGATAATGGGCACCATGACAAAGGACTCCACCTGGATTAGTAGTACGCTAACTACTGGGCAAGATCGCCCCGATGGCTTGCCCACTGCTAGGGCCCAGCCTGCACTGTGGACAAACAGGACTCATGTTAGAAGATAAACAGGTATCAGGTGTAAGTTTTTGCTATTTTTCTAAAGGAACTCACTTTACAGTGACTGCTCCAGTAATCAACCACCTGTGTCTCATGGTGAATAATTGGATAGAAAAAATAAATAAAGTTTACGTAAGGTCTGAGGATGCAGAAGCTTAGGTTGTGAGCATTTAAGAACATGTTTAGACTCTAAGAAGGTGTTTTAAGGTTGTTAAATGCAAGTGAAAGCTTAAATGGTGATAGGAAAGTGATTTAAGGCAAATAAAAGGCATGAAAAGTGCTTCAGATCTCTTCCCCTTGCTATGCTACTGTTTGTTAAAACTTCAAAGTTCAGAGCTTTAACACTACGAATCACTGGAATTCTGATAAGTTATTACAAACTCTGATAAAGGCTTCCACTATATGATCCAATATCATAGTCACAAGTTCAAGATTTTAAATTCCCTTTGGTTGGTTTTAAGAATAGACTTAGAAGTGTTTCTCATTGTGCTATATATATATATATATATATATCCAGTTTTCTGGAGAGAGGGGAGAAGCTCCTCTTTCACGGTCTGTAGTCACGCTGAAAACCAAGATCAAGTGAACTTTGGCCCCTTCCGCTCCACGAAAGGCTTCCGTCTTCCCTGAGATCACCTTAAAAAGTGTGAATGCTTTTGACCACTTCTCAAGCTTCTGCTATGACACAAAACTTGAGGGTCTATTGCCTCCTGTACAGTGTGGGTTTCTGTGCAGGCACCAGACAACGGTAATGGTTATCTCTTCTTGTAAATTTAAAAAGGTTCTTGTATGCTTCAAGGAATCCACTCAAAGCCGGGCGTGGCGGCGCACGCCTTTAGTCCCAGCACTCGGGAGGCAGAAGCAGGTTGATTTCTGAGTTTGAGGCCAGCCTGGTCTACAAAGTGAGTTCCAGGACAGCCAGGGCTATACAGAGAAACCCTGTCTTGAAAACCAAAAAAAAAAAAAAAGGAATCCACTCAAATCTACCTCTCATGGGTCAGGTGGACTCCAGATAAGAACCCCTGCCCACCAACAGCCTAAATTTCCCACTATTATCGCCCATTTCAAAGGGTGACCTTTCCCTGGTTTGGGGACTCTCTTCCCGCAGCTGCCAAGATTACGGGCCTAAAAGTTTCAAATGTACACCTAAGGAAAAAATTTCTCCCTAACTTATTTAACTTTATCTTCTGCCCCTAACTTACATGCATATATACATACATACATATATTTATATATTTTATATAAATATGTAACTTATAAATAGACATTTATATATACAATTTATATAAACCATATATTTATATAAAATATAAATAGAATATGAATCTAGGATGCCAAGTGCAACAGGTATATGCTGTTTATAAAAGGACCTGCCTGGCACTCCGCACCTCTCTTTTCCTCTCTTTCTGTTTGTTCCCAGTGTCCTCTCTATCTGTTCTCTGCCCGCTTTCTCTGTCCTCGTCACTCTGGCCCCATCTCTCTGTCTACGTGCCCACTCGTCTGCCTCCACCCCTTCCCAGGTCCTCACTCTTCTCCCTACCCCCAGCAAACTCCTTTCACCCCAGGTGGCATAATGACTCAAGGGCACACCTTGGCACGGATCTTCCACAGGAACCTCCTCACCGCATTATATTTCATAGCACTCACCAGAAGGCAGTGAAGACAGGCAGGTTCAAGCAAGAGCTTCCTCAGGGCTGCTCATATTTGGGCTGCCTTCTGATAGATGATGTTTGCTTTGGGGAAGGGTCTTTGCCCCCAAATCAATCCTTCAAGAAATATACTTCTGAGCCGGGCGGTAGTGGCGCATGCCTTTAATCCCAGCATTTGGGAGGCAGAGGCAG
>NC_034603.1:29479329-29500862 GCF_900095145.1 Mus pahari | reverse complement strand
CGAACTCAGAAATCCGCCTGCCTCTGCCTCGAGAGTGCTGGGATTAAACCACCACGCCTGGCTGTTCCTAGTTTTCTGATCACTTATTGATACTGAATTTTGTCAGACTTTTCTATACCAATTGATATAATTATGTGGTTTTCTTCATTAATCAGTTTCTATGTTGATTGCTTTCTTTTGAATATTAAACCAATCTTTCCTTCCTCTAATTAAATGTTAATAGTGTATAATTCTTTCTTTTTCTTGAGGGGACTTAAGGATTGAATTTAAGTGGCTTGTCCATGATAAACCCGCGCCCCACCACCCAGCTACACGAGCCTCTTAAGTATTTTAATGTGTTCCTGGATTCTATTTGCTAATCTTAAAAAAAAGGTCTCAGTCCATATTTGTCTGGACTTTTAAAATATTGTTTGTGGTTCATCACAGGATAATACTGACTTCATAGTGAATTGAGAAGTGAATTTATCATTCTGCTTTATAGAACACAATATATGGCATTTGTGTTAATACTTTGAACGTTTGGTAGAAACCTCCCGATAAACCATGTGGACCTGGTAATCTTATTTTACAAGATAACTACTGTAAGAAGGGCTCTGTGGACGAGAAGAGGAACTCTGTGCCACACACTCTGTTTCTCCCCTGTAGGTAAAGGCTTTGCTTCTCTGCTTTCACTTAGTATTTTTTCTTGGCCTAATTTTCAGAAATTTAATTCGGATGTGTTCTGCCCTGAATTCCTTTGGGCTTTTTGCTGCCCAGGTGCTCACACCCTTGGCTCTGTAGGTCTCTACCCACACGCCGCCATGTTTGATTGGGCCACTTTCCTGTCAGGGTGGTGATGACACAGATGTGGATTCTTTGGTCGAGTCTCTCAGGTCCCTGTTCACTTCCTCCTGGGGTCTCTCTTGTCTGTGTTGTCTGCTAGGCCATGTCTTTGTCTTGTTGGCTTTTTCCTTCCTTCCTTCCTTCCTTCCTTCCTTCCTTCCTTCCTTCCTTCCTTCCTTCCTTCCTTCCTTCTCTCCTGCTCTTAAACCCATCTACTGAGCTTTAATTTTATTGTCATATTTTTAGTTCCATTTGGCTCTATTTTAAGAATAGTTTCTGGGGTTCGACAAAGCTTTCTGTATTTCCTATTTCCAGTGTGTCTGCCTTTGCTCATCGAGGTGGGATTTTTTTTTTTCTTTAATGGCTGCTTTGAGTTTTGTGTTAGACAGTCTTAACGCCTCTGTCTTTTCCATGTCAATCTTAGCCAATTGCTCTGTCATTTTAGTTTGAGATCTTCCTGGTTCTATGTATAATAAGTGCCTTTAAAAATAATCTGGACATGTAATGTTACTCTGTAAGAAAATGCATTTTATTTAAACCCACTTAGCTAGCTTCTTTTGATACCCTTGTCGCAGAGGAGGCAGGTGACAGAGGAGCCAGGTGACATTGCTTTCTTTCTGCCAGACAAGGGTAGAAATCCATGTTCCTGGTTCTTTCTCGGATTCCCAGTGGGATTTGACTTGTGAATGGAGAGAACATTTAACATGAATGGCAGCAGGCAGTGCCTAATGATCTTGGGACAGATCCCTACTTGGCTTCCTCTGACATCCCACATTCCCACTCCTTATCCCCGCCTGTGGAGTGGAAGATCCAGTCTCTGTGGCATGGTAGGGTGGGGCTATGGTCTTTTCTATGACTTTTTATCTGGGATAGGTATTCTTAGAGTTTTCTGCTTGCTGGGCCTTCCCAGCTATAAAGAAACATTTCCTCTTCTTTTTAGGGAGGTGCTCTGATTATCCCACTGCTATATACAACATATTATTTTCTGTTGTATTAAAACACCATGACCAGCCGGGCGTGGTGGCGCACGCCTTTAATCCCAGCACTCTCGAGGCAGAGGCAGGCGGATTTCTGAGTTCGAGGCCAGCCTGGTCTACAGAGTGAGTTCCAGGACAGCCAGGGCTACACAGAGAAACCCTGTCTCAAAAAAACCTTTAAAAAACAAAACAAAACAAAACAAAACAAAACAAAACACCATGACCAAGGGAAATTATAGAAGACAGTTTATTTGAGTTTACGGTTCCAAAGGGAAGGGTCCATCATGGCCACAAGCATGGCAGCTGACAGGCATGGTGGCCAGAGCTAGAAGCCCTCGACTGCAGGCGCAAAGCAGAGAGAGTGACATGGAAGTGGGGGTGAGAGTACAAACAGTTAAAGCCCACCCCTAGTGATGTCCCTCCTCCAACACTCCAGATCTTTACATCTCCCCCCACAGCACCAGCAGCTGGAGACTAAGTATTCATACTTAGTTCTCATGAAAACCTCCACATACAGGTTGTCTGTTCGCCAGGGTCTGAGACAGAAAGAATGCCAGAGGAGGTGGCCACCTAGGACTCAGAACTCCCTGGCCCATTTGCTTTCTCTCTGCCTTTTGGAGTCTTTGTATGTTTGTCTTACATATGTTATCAATGTTGTATATATACAGGTGGTGTACTGTGTGTATAGTGTTGTGTGTGTGTGTTACATATGTGGTATATTGTATGTGCCTGTAATATATTGAGTGTAGTGTATTGTTGTGTGGTCTGATGTAGATATGGTGTATTGTATGTGGCATACGATGTATGTTGTGTTGTGTGGGTGTGTTGTGTTGTGTGTGGTACATGTACATGAGTGTACATGCCTGGGGGGGGGGAGGCCAGACAGGATATCTGGTGTCTTTATCTATTGCTCTCTGCTGTACCAACTTCTGCCTTGAGTCAGCGTCTCTCGCTGGACTGGAAACTTGCCATTTCAGCTGTGCTGACTGCTCAATGAGCTGCTGGCGTTTACTTGTCAGTACCCCCAATTCTAGGATTCTAGGCATATATAGCTATGACCAGGGTTTTGCATAGGTGCTGGAGATTTGAACTCCGGTCCTCACACTTGCGGAGCAAATGCTCTTACCCACAGAGCTAACTCCCCAGCCAGATGTCATTAGCTCATGAAATAAGAAAATAGATCACTTTATCTTCCTGCAAGTGGAATTAAGCCATTATAAAATGGTGTAACTTAACACACAGCATCATGCCCCAGTCTTCCCGTATGTGGGTACCTGAGAATCTGAGGAAGGATTGAGTACCACCATACCCAGGAAGCAGGAAGATCAGGCTTGAGGACAGAGAGATGGAGAGACTGCCAACATGTAAGAGTCAGGGATCATGGCCCAGGAGGGCTGAAGGCCTGGGTCCAGGATGGCCAGGATGGAATATAGGTTTTAGTAAGTAAATAATTCAGGAATATCAGACGGGAGAATGTGCTAGCTCTGTGGGGGTTTGGGAGTGGCCCTACCATTAAGTTGCTTAGGGCATATTAAATATAAGGCTGTGTGTGTGTGTGTGTGTGTGTGTGTCTTTCTCTTTCTTTCAGGAGTTCAGAACTTTGGGCAGGTGGCAAGGAACGCATGCCACTGCTGGCAGGTGATTTGAGTAGCATTAATAATCGATGCATCAGAGGTGTGTTTTCATTTTCATCTTTAACAACTCAAGCTGGCTGCAGATAGGTTGGTGAATGGCAGATGGGGAAGCGGTCGCCAGGATGGCCAGGCTCCCTTATCCCTTCCTTAAGTAGTGTGACCTAGACTGCTCGGGTCACATCCAAATTTGCTCCAGTGTCTCGGCTGCTGCTCTCTTCCTCTGCAATGGACAGGTTGGGCCAGAAACAGGTGGGGCAGCCCCACTCTCTGCCCTCAGCCCCACTGTTAGAAGCAGAAGCGCTTTCTACCTCTTTTGACATCCTCCTTCCTGACCTCTGCGGTCAGGAGTTCATTTCCTGTTGCCCAACTTTTTACAGTGATTCTGCATGGATTTCATCAACAAGCATGGGGCCTTGTGGATTGCTGAAGTGGCTGGGGCAACTGCCCTGTCATGGCCTGAGAGGCCCATAAAGGGGTACAGCAATGGACTGGGGTTCAGAGAAACAAGGAGAAACCCTGCAGTGGGCACAGAAGGTAGGGTGAATCAGTGTGTTGGAGGTCGGGGGGCTTGGCTGTGAATTATGGGGACTGCCTCAGTTACCTCCTCTGTAAAGTGGAGCTAACACCCCCAACTTTGGAGGGGTTGAATGGGTATCTGAAAGACAGCATATTAGAAAGAGCAGGGTAAACATACAGGACAGTTATTATCTGCATAGTAGCTATAGAAAACTACCTCCTTCTCAAGTCCTTAAGTCTGCTCCCCAAAGCCCTACTTCAGTAGGGTTCAGCTTTTCCTTTGACAAAGAGGAAGGAGTGAGGTCATGGGGAGAGTGGTCTAAGGGTCAGGGCAAGGCTCCTCGGTGCTAGGTCGGTCTGGAACCCGTGAGGCAGGAGGAGCACATTTCCCCCATCAAGCTGTGAAGAGCAGCTTTTTTTTTTTTTTTTTTTTTTTTTTTTTAAAGATTTATTTATTTATTTATTATATGTAAGTACACTGTAGCTTCAGACACTCCAGAAGAGGGNACGGATGGTTGTGAGCCTCCATGTGGTTGCTGGGATTTGAACTCAGGACCTTCAGAAGAGCAGTCGGGTGCTCTTACCCGCTGAGCCATCTCACCATCCCGAAGAGCAGCTTTTGTTGGGCACATGCTGTGCTCAGTTCTCTGCCATCCTGCAGGGATGATCACATTAGCCCTTTTATTCTAAGGAGGTGACTTGAGGCAGGGGAGGGGCTGCACCCAGGGAGATGACAGAACAGAGGCTTGTCTGGTGCCAATGCCTGGTGCTGCCAGAATCCCACACTGCCCTGCTGGTCTGATTTCCGTAGGAGAGAGCAGGCCACTGGTCAGTGGAGGGCCATGGGCGGAAATCTGGAGCACAGCCATCTCCTAGCCCTGTTCCTGCCCATCTGGACATCAGACCGGCTGTATCTGGTCTCCTGTCACCCCAGAGGGGGTCTCAAGGGCCTGGGTCCAGCTGCAAAGTGTGGGGTTGTTGCAATACAGGGACCAGAAGGCCATGTTTCTCAACTTCCTGGATGCTTGGACTTTGCAGACAGAGGGTCATGGTGGGCAGTTGGGAGTTGGCATGGAGTTGGTACTGAAGAGGGGAACCATCTGGCGTCAAGCCTCAAGTTTAACTTGGGGGTAGGAGATGACCTGTGAGGATGAGCTGCCTGTCAGCAGTGAGGACCCCAGCAGTGAGCACCCCATTCCCACCTTCTGTGGTTGGCAGGTGTGAGAGTATCTGAAAGGATGCTTATGATATTGTAGCCAGACTTTTGGCTGCTTCCCGGGTTCCTACTTCTACTATATCTACTACTTTTCTCTACTCTTATTCCTTTTAACCCCATAACACTGGGTTGGAGAGAAAGAAGGTTAGAGGGGGAAGGGGGCGTAGACCTCTGTAGACTACTCCCTGCTGATTAGGTTTCTTGGGGGCAATTTTGATCTTTGTCATCAAGATATTTCCAACCAGCAACCAGCCACCAACAGCAGAAGAAGGGGCAGGGGCCGTGGCCACACCTTTCTTGGGGCTCTTGCATTTATATACCCTTTCAAGAGTCCCCAGAATTCCAAACATCATACACTTGCAGAAACGATCTTCGGCTGGCAAAAATCACACCCCTGCCAGAGCACGAGGCAAATCATAGTCAGCTGCTGTGGACAATCTGAAGCAGCCCCATATCTCACACTTGGGATTAAAACAAAAGCATATTCACGTAACACTTCTATGTTTTTAAAGGAACCAAAATTCTCACTGCATGCTGTCTTCTGAGTTCACCAGCCACCTCCTTCTCCTTTCTTGCTGTCTCCAACATTAGTTAGTGACCCAGTCTCTGCTCCCCTACCCCACAACCCATCCTCTGGACTTAATAGCTATGAAGGTGGGCAGAGCATGTTTGAATTTTGTCTTCCCTTCTTCCTTAAAACATTGTCAAATGTTTGCTGGGTCCCCTAAGCCTGGCTGTGATAGCTGCCAAAAGTTCCATGTGGGGCTGGGGACATGGTTCAGTCAGGAGCACCTGGTGTTCTTCCAGATCCCAACTCTTGCATCAGGCACCTTACCTGCAACTCCAGCTCTGGGGGACACAGACATCTGTGCACATGTGGCATACAGTCACACAGAAACACACATACACATACGGCTTTTGTTTTAAGTTCCATATAAGAAACTGCTATGAAAATCCAGTAGGGAGGCATGAGCTTGTGTCAGTTACTGGGAGGCGGGGGACTGCGGAGGTGGGAGGACTGCTTTAGCTCAGGGGTTAGAGGCCAACTGGGGCAACTTCTGGAGCTCCTCCCTATTGGGTCCCTTTCCTGGCTGTGACACAATAGGTGACAAATCAGCTTAAGGGACATAGAATCTGTTTTGGCTGATGGTTAGAGGAGGGTAGTCCACCTTGATGGGAAGGCATGGTGGCTCTGTCTGAGCCCTCAGGAGACTAGGAAGTAACCTGGCTGAGACAGGCACAGCTTTGAGATTTACCTGACTGGGACAAAGGAAAGAAAGAACAGACGGATAGACAAACTCAGGTACAGAAAAGCTGGGGTCGGGTGGGCCATGTGCACTGATGGAGATACACCCGCAGCCTGGCAATTTCACTGTGTTTTATTTATTCAGCAGAATGAAGATGCCAGTTAGCAAATATCAACGGGAGGCGGGGAGGTCCTCTGTAGAGGAGCAGTCTCAGGCTACAGTCACGTGGGAGGAAGAAGCCATGGTTGGTGCTTCCTACACATAGTCAGTATCTGAACAGATTAGGGAAAGGCCTTGCCTCTCTCATGGGTCTGAGGCATTGGCACCCTTGACACGGCCATGCTCACGTCAACAGTAAACATCGACTCAAGACTTCACCAACTCCCATGTCACAGCAGGAGCTAGGATATAACCTGGAAGTCCCCAACCTCCCGACACCCACTTCCTCAAGCAAGGCCCCACTTCCTAACGTTCCATAACTTTTCAAAACAGTACTATCAGCTGGGACCAAATGTTCAACACAGAAGCCAATGGGAATAATTCATATCCAACCCACAATACCCTGACTTATATAAACAACAATAAACAACAACAGCAGCAGCAATGAAATAAAAAGCAAGCAAGCTGTGAACATTAGGGAAGTCATTCGACCTCTCCAAGTCTTAGTGTTCTCATCTGTGAAATGGATTGAGGGGTGAAAAGCCACCTCAATGGTTTGATGGTTAATGAGAAGAAAGCCCAATTTCTGTGTTTTCCCACTCTTTAGAGTGGTCCTTGTTTCTCTACCTCTGAATCTCTCTCCCTGCCAGCTGTTAGAACCAGGTCCAACAGCTGCTGCAAATTCTGCCTTTGTGGTTATTTTTAGGCGACTGAGTTCAGTTTTCTGTGCTTCATATCCAGCCTCTGGACTCTGCCAGCCTTTCAGAGTTCTTTGGCTTCTCCACATTCACTCACCAGTCCCACTTGGCTACATTGTTTTTCCCCGATGTTAAGTGTTATGTGTTGAGTCTCAACTCCTGGCAGTCCCCCACCCCAAGGGGACCATTTGTAGAAAGGGGCTTTTTAGTGACAAAATTAAGTTATAAGACTTAATTTAGACTTGTGTGTATTAGGTGAGGGGACCAAGACACAAACATGCATAAAGGACCACATGAAGAGCCTGGAGGAAGATGCCCATCACAAGCCAAGGAGAGAATGCAGAAGAAAATAAGCACGTGTACACTTGGATCTTTTAATTTAGCCTTTGGTGCTATGTTGTGGCAGCTTGATCAGATGTAAACAGGGCCTCAATTTTAAGCCATAAGTCTTTTTTTTTTTTTTTTTTTTTTTGGTTTTTCAAATTAAGGTTTCTCTGCGTAGCCCTGGCTGTCCTGGGACTCACTCTGTAGACCAGGCTGGCCTCGAACTCAGAAATCTGCCTGCCTCTGCCTCCCAAATGCTGGGATTAAAGGTGTGTGCCACCACTGCCCAGCTTTTTTTTTGGAGGGGAGGAGGCATAAGTCTTTATTGCTGATAAATTCTTTGTTGTTTAAGGCATGGATTTTAACCTTAAAAATATTTCTTAGAATCTGTGTTAGGAAGATTTTTCATTACCTGTGAGCCTGACTTACGGGAAGGAAGGACCAGAGTTTCAGAGGCAGATTGGTTCCATGTTTCTAGGTGCCTGATGACACAGCAAACAGGAAGGGGTTAGAGTAGGTTATAGCTCCTAAGTCTCCCACCCCACCAGTAACCCAGTGACCCACTTTTTCTAACCAAGCCCTGCCTTCAGCAGTTCTAACATATCCCATCAATGAATTAAACCTTTGATTACCTCAGATCCCTGTATTTCTCGAAGCACCCTTGTATACACACAGAGCTGTGCTTTACAAATCTGCATGTCTCTCTTTTTGGAGGAGGGTGGTTTTTTTTCCCCCCCAGCTGCCTCTGTCTCTAGAGAGCCAGGACTAAAGGTTTGTACCACTGCCAAGACTTCTCTTGAGCCAGTCAAGCTGACAACTGAAATCAGCCCAAGTCACCAGCATCTATAAATCCTGTTCTGGCATTATTCCAGAAGTTTCTCAGCTTGGAAGTATGGAATTTCTCATCCCTGGATGGAGTTTCTCTTCCCTGTCTGTCCTTTTCAACACAGATCCACGGCGGGTGCTGCTTGGTCCAAGGCCTTCATTGACCAGCGCCTAGAGATCGTCTACTGTTGCATCTCTCTGGGGCCTGGTGTGTTTCTGCTTCAGTGAGGAGCCCATGCTGGCCTTAAGGGGAGCTGGCTACATATTCCAATTGTGTGATTCGGTGGAAGACCTTCACTTCTAACCAAGACAGGATGCTGAGAGGTCCACCAACTAACTGTATCTCTCTGCCCAAGTGACCACAGCTCTGTGGATATGCTTAACCATGAATATTTATAAGTAGACACTTGGGATGATTTACATTTTCTTTTTAATAAAAAATTAACTAAAGTTCTGCTTTTGATAAACATGTTAGATAGGAAATCTTAAATGCTAGAATGAGGGTCGGGCATGATGGCCCATGCCTCTAATCCCAGCACTCAGGAGGCAGAGGCAGGCAGATCTCTTTGAGTTGGAGGCCAGCCTGGTCTACAAAGTGAGTCCAGGACAGCCAGGGTTCTGTTACACAGAGAAAGCCTGTTTCAAAAAACAAAACAAGACAAATAAAGAAACAAAGGAACAAACCCCCCCCCCAAAAGCAAAAGAAACAAAACTATAGTAACAGCAGCAAAATGACCCTTTAACTTTGGTGGCTGAAACTGGCAACTATCTTTATGTTTGTCAAGCTCTGAGTTGGTGAGGATGGCCTTAAGTCATCCTTATGCAGGGAAGAGCTGGGAGAACAGATAGCTCAAATGGCAACAGTCACAGCAAGATGTTTGAAGTGCTCCTGATGCTGGCCCCTGGAGTCCCAGCTTGGGGACTTGGGGCAGTACCCTGATGGTGCATTATGAGAAGGGAAATGCAAGGCAATGGGTTCCTCTAGTCCCTGAATGTGGGCTTCCTGCTGTAGCCAAAGAGAACAACCGTGGTTACACTCTTTTCTGCTGAAGCAGTGTGCGACTTGAGCTTGTTTGTGACAGGTCTCTGTCTATGTGACTCCATGAGCGGGACCTTCACCTTTTGTCTAGTCAGCTCTGGGTTCTGGAACAAGGAACGAGGGGTTTCCTAGGGTCTTCAACGTGGGCCTTTACCAGCTTTCTCCTTTGCATAAGGCCTCTGAATTCCTGGGGTAGGGGCCTGTCAAAAGATCCAGTTACAACACATTTAGTTTAAAGATGGAATTTGCTTCTATTTGCAGTTCTAAAAATCAGGCAACACTTCATTTTTATAAACTAGACGGAATATTTTGATGAGCGAAGCAGATGAGGTTGGCTTTCTAGGCAGAAAAGGGCTGAAACAGAACCAAAAAGCAAGTTGATTTTTCCAAGTGAATAAGTTATAAAGGCTGAGGTAGAGGGGCTTGTCATATGGGCTGAAACTGTCCCCTCTGGGGACCTGGTTGTTACCTTTCCTGACAAATCTGAAGATACATGAACTTCCATGAACTTTACCATGGGTGACTCCTTCTGGTATGAGCCGACTTCATGGCCCCAGCCGATGGCTTCTTTAAATGTTTTTGGAATAGCCTACGCTTGGCACATGAGATCAAAGTAGGGAACAGGGCAGGATCTAGAAGGTTCTCTACAGTATGTCTGAGCCACCTGGCCTTGGCGCCTGGGTGCCCTGTGAACAGACAGACCATGAGAGTTGTTAGAGTCAAAGGTGTGGCATGGAGCCTCACCACATACAACAGGGCAGCAGGGTTTTCCTTCAGGGCTGCCACTGGGCAGGTTGCTCAGCTCCCAGAGCCTCTGTCTCCTTTTGGAAGAACTTCCACTAGTTAACATGTGGGAATCCATCAAGGTCTTGGCTCTCAGGACCACACACTGAAAACCTTAAATTGCTAAGCAAATGTTGGGTCATTATCTATTATTATTATTAATGGTTTTATTATTATTATTATTTTAGAAAGCCTGGTGTTACTCTGGTGGGGTAGAGAACTTGAGAAGGAATCTGGGGACCTCGAACCTTTAGTCACCGGCTTATAGAAGCCTCTGAAAACTGGCCAGCAGCTGACAGGGCGAGGTCAGGAGACAGGTATAGTGTCTTCAGCTGCCACACCACCTCCGGTAGGATCTGTGTGACAAGTTCCACAGACTGAGGCGACTGACATCAAAAGGGGAAGGCCTGAGCCATAGTTCTCATGGCAATCTATCTGTTTTGTTTTCTCTTATTCCTTTTCTTATTTACATGTTCCTGGTAGCCTAGGCCAAGATTTTAAGCGAGAATAATGGGTAAGAAACCATCCCTAGAGATGGGGTCACTAACATGACCTTATCCCCAGGGAAACCAACACTTTACTTTTTAAATCATTTACAAAACTATGATGACAGATAAAAACTTTCCAAACAATAAAATTTCATATGGCTGCACGTGTGTCATCGGAAGTGGGTTTTGGTATATGGCAAAGAAAGCCTTAATTAGTTTAAATTTACATATTGAAGATTTATAAAAAATCAGGCATTAGATGTTAAATAATAATTGACCATGGGGCTGGAGAGTTAGATCAGTGGTTAAAAGTACTGACCATAAAGATTTATTAACCTGCTTTTGGAAATATGCCACTAGCCTTGGACAACAGCCCCCACTGAATAAATCCTTTTAGAATTGTTATATTTTGATGATTTATAATGATGTTGCCTGTTCTGTTTGTGATTCACTGAATACATAGTTTCAGAGTTATAATGCTTGGATGAATTTTGTGCTTTGCTGTGCTAAATGATTTTTGTTGGTATTTGTGATTGTTTCACTGGATACAGTTTCTAAGAGATGTAATGTTTGGTTTTTAATGTATAAAATCCCCTGCTTGAGAGCTGCAAACTAGATTCAGATTCAAACTGCCTCTGTGTTTGTTTCTGTTTGTCACCACCGAATCCTTACCCACCTAGCTTCGAGGACCCTCATTCCAGGACCCTCCTTCCAGGGACCCCCATACCCGACTGGGGTGGTCCGTGGCATTCAGCACCTGTGGTGGTTGGCTTTAATGTAAACTTTCCTTGAGTTAGAGTTACCTGCGTAGGGAGCCTCACCTGAGGAAGTGCCCAATTGCTCTAATTGACATAGGAAGACCCATTCCAAGTATGGGAGGCACTTTCCGGCTGCAGTAGGGTGAGAAGGGTCGGGGTGGAACGGCGCCTTCCTCTTGCTTAACCTCCTTCTCTGAAAGTCAGTTCACCCTCTCGATTCTTGCTGCTGATTCTTCACTGGTGTCAGAACCTGTGGGTCCAGGCCTGCATTTCTGGCTAAGGACCAACAGCTCTCTGGGAGCTTTCCAGGTTTTTAGCACCCATGTTGGGTCCACTGAGGTCCCCAGCTTTACGGACTGAAGAGCAAGTAGGTTCTCATTCTCTCATGGAAGAGACGGTTTTTTGTTACTATTTTAAGGTAAGCTGATTTGATAATTTTTAAATTAAATATATACTTATATTTGTTATATATACATCTTATACTAATATAATATATATATAATACTTCTGTTCATCCATTGGCTCTATTCCTTTGAGAGCCTCTCTAACCCATCATCCTCTCTGCTGGAGTTGAAACCAGATGCTTGCTTGACACCAATGGCCTCCTGTGGATTCCTCTGTGAGGAACCTGACAGAGCTGATGGTGACCTCTATCTAGGGTTTGGGACATTTAGACTGTGGCCTAGAATGAACCATTCTAGTAACTGTCCTGTGCCAGGGCTGGGATGACATGTGACTGAGGCCTCCTGGCAGGGACTGTCTAGGAAGTTGAAACCTAATCCATGAGGGCCTGACCCTCCTGCCCTGAGGAATTTTATGCTATACCAGTCTAGTCCCAGCTGCAGGGCTCGGGGCTGGGGATGGCAGGCACTGGCACTGGAGTCATTGGTCGGAATTTGGAGGGCACCCCATATTTGCATGCCCTTCAGTCCCAAGACAAGCGGTTCCAGGGATGCATGGTAAGGTGATAAAAACAGAGATGGTTTATTAAGAAAGCCACTCCCAAGAATGGGAGAGGGCTAGTGAGCAGGCAAAAAGAGTCCAGGCCCATGAGGCTCATGGCCGTCATAGGTCTTCTCCTATGTTTGGAAACCACAGGTTTTTCACCAACATGCTCTGTTTGTTGTGTGTAGCCTGGGTAGGGAAGGGTTTGCAGTCCTCCTCTGCTGCCATGTTGAAGGTATCTGCCACTATCCCCAAATCCCTATTTTCTGGCTTATGCTAGGAATGAGGTCTGCTGTTCCTTGTGTGGCCAGCATGAATGTAACCTTTTGAGCAGGAGTACCAAGGCAGTTAGAGGTTCTTCAGCCTCCCCCACACCTCACTACACCTAACGGCACCAAGAAGCCATTCACACGACAGGACAGTTACAGTCTCTGCAAGGAAGGAGCTGGGACTGAAGGGCAGTGTGTCAGGCAAAGGGATGTGTGTGACCCCATTCTTCTGGATTCTCTGTACTTGTGTGTGCATTTGTCTGTGATCTGTGTGTTCATATGTGTGCATACAGACATGTACATATCATGCCACAGTGTGGGTGTGAGAGTCAGGCCATTACTTTTTTAATGTTTAAATTTATTTATTTACCTATTTAAAATGTTTTTTAAAATTCTTTTTGAATTATTTATTTTACGCATATGAGTACACTGTCACTGTCTTCAGATGCACCAGAAGAAGGCATCAGATTCCATTACAGATGGCTGTGAGCCACCATGTGGTTGCTGGGATTCGAACTCAGGACCTCTGGAAGAGCAGTCAGTTCTCTTAACCTCTGAGCTATCTCTCCGGTCCATTTATTTACTTATTTTGTGTATCAGCATTGAACTTGTATGCCAGTATATCATGTGCATCCTGGAACTGGAGTTTTGAGCAGTTGTGAGCTGCCATGTGAGTGCTAGGAATTAACCCTAGGTCCTCTGCAAGAGCAAGTTCTCTTTGTCACTGAGCCATTTTCCAGTCCTCGTTTCTTTTCTTACAAACAGTGTAACTGTCCTTTTGACTACGTTATGGGTTCTTTTTTCTACCACCCTTCTACACCCTGACAACCCCCCAATACTAGGTAGGAGATAAAGAAAATTAGAGGAGAAAGAGGGTACTGATCTCACTAGACTACTTCCTGTGATGATTAAGGGCTTGGGTCTCAAACTGGGTCGAGTTCCTTAGGTCAAGTTTGGTCTTTACTGTCAGGATATCTCCAACCAGCAAACCAGCAAGCCAGCAACCCACTAACCAAGCAAACCCAGCAACCAACAACCCAGTAACCCAAAAGCCCAGCAACCAGCAACCCAGGAGCCAGTAATCAGCAACCCAGCAGTCAGCAACCCAGCAACCCAACAACCAGAATCTAGCAACCCAGCAATCAGCAACCAGAACCCAAAAGCCAACAACCCAGCAACCCAGCAACCCAGCAACCAGCAACCCAGCAACCAGCAATAAAGCAACCAGGAACCAGAAACCAGCAACCAGCAACCAGTAACCCAGCAACCCAACAACCAGAACCCAGTAACCAAGCAACCAGAACCCAACAACCAGAACCCAGTAACCAAGCAACCAGAACCCAACAACCNAACCCAACAACCAGAACCCAGTAACCAAGCAACCAGAACCCAACAACCAGAACCCAGTAACCAAGCAACCAGAACCCAACAACCTAGCAACCAGCAACCCAGAAACTAGCAACCAGCAACCAGCAACCCAGCAACCCAGCAACTCAGCAACCACCAGCCCAGCAATAGCAGCAGGCAGAGCATCAATCTCTGCAGCCACTCAAGGCCATGCCATTTTTATAGTCTTTCAAGAGTACCCGGAATTCCAAATGTAAACTCTATTCAGCCTGCGAAATCATGCTTACTCCTGCCTGAGCATGAGACAAATCAAAGTTAGCTGCTGGAAGCCATCTGAACCATCCCCATATCCCATACCTGGGATTAAAACAAAAACATATTCACATTTCTATATTTTTAAAGAAATCCAAATTCTTGCTATGAAGTATGCTTAATGGCTGTGCATCTTTGTCACATGCTGCACCACCCCCTAGTCACTTCTGTTAATCATTCTTAGATGAGCTTGACCAGGTGTAATCAGCTTTCTGGTACTCCTGGAATGCTTAAATATACAAATATTGATAATTCTGCCTTCTCCCTCTGTCTTCCTTTTTCTTTTCTTTTCTTTTCTTTTCTTTTCTTTTCTTTTCTTTTCTTTTCTTTTTTTTTCTTTTTTCTTTTTTTTTTCTTTTTTCTTTTTGGTTTTTCAAGACAGGGTTTCTCTGTGTAGCCCTGGCTGTCCTGGAACTCACTTTGTAGACCAGGCTGGCCTTGAACTCAGAAATCCACCTGACTCTGCCTCCGCCTCCCAAGTGCTGGGATCAAAGGCGTGCGCCACCACCGCCTGGCTCTGTCTTCCTTTTCAAGACACTTTTAAAATTAGCCAGCTGGGCGCAGCCTGGGATCAAGCTTGGATTTCAGGGAACAAGGAATGGCTTAAGCTGTTCCTTACATTAGGGATAAAAGACAGAGGCCATCTATGCAACCTGTGCTGCTTCTTGTTAGCGTGTTTTGGGTCACGGCTCATCCTTTTTACAAAAGGAGATTGCCTTGCCAGGTTTCTTCCGCTTTGTTCACGGGGACTTTATGTGTCTCTGAGATGATTCTTTTCCAACAAGGGTCAGAAGACAACTTTGCATGTCAGTCCTTGCCCTCTGCCGTGTACTGGGACCAGGTCTTTTCCCCTCTGCCTTGTACTGGGACCAGGTCTTTTGCCCTCTGCCGTGTACTGGGACCAGGTCTTTTGCCCTCTGCCGTGTACTGGGACCAGGTCTTTTGCCCTCTGCCNCGTGTACTGGGACCAGGTCTTTTGCCCTCTGCCGTGTACTGGGACCAGGTCTTTTGCCCTCTGCCGTGTACTGGGACCAGGTCTTTTGCCCTCTGTCTTGTACTGGGACCAGGTCTTTTGCCCTCTGTCTTGTACTGGGACCAGGTCTTTCTGATTTTTTTTTTTTTTCTGCTGCATCTGCTGGTTTAGCTCACAGCTTTGGGGCTTCTCCTGTCTCTGTTTTCATCTTTCATAGGAGTGCAGGGATGACAGACCAACCAGGCATCCGAACTTTATATGGATTCTGGGAACTTGAACTCAAGTCTTCATATTTGCGCAATAAGCACTTTTACCCCCCTCCCCCCCAATCCCTGAATCTCATCGTCTAGATCACATGTTAGCTAAGCCTAGATCACAGGTTACCTAAGCCTGATTCCTTACAAGCGAGTCATCATTTTCCTTCGCACACCTCATAGATGCTTAGTTTTGTCTGGCAGGACTGAGTTTCTCCAGAACCCTCCCCCCTGGCTTATTTTGGTTATAATCAATGTCATAGTTAGGGTTTTATTACTGTGAAAAGACAATATGACCATGGCGTCCCTTAGAAAGGAAAACATTTCATTGGGGCTGGCTTACAGTTCAGAAGTTTAGTCCATTATCATTACATCAGGAAGCATGGCAAGATGCAGGTCAACAGGGTGCTGGAAAAGGAGTTGAGAGTTCTGTATCCTGATCTGCAGTCAGCAGAAGGAGACTGTGTATCACACCGGGCATAGCTTGAGCATAGGAGACTTCAAAGTTTTCCCCCACAGTGACACACATCCTCCAACAAGACCATACTTCCTAATGGTGCCACTCCCTATGGGCTAAGCATTCAAACACATGAACACATGGGGGCTATACCTCCTCAAACCACCACAATCAATCTCTTGATTGAAGGATGATTTTGACTTAGTGTTGACTTACAGACAATTCTGCTAGGCTCCACCCAACAGCTACCTAGCATCAGTTTGCATTTCTACCCAATAGGTATGAGCCAGGAGCCAGGCATATAAGACTGCTTGTTACTACACACACTCTCTCTCCATCTCCTATTCTTTCTCTTTTCCACATGTGTTCCTGACAGCCTCTTCCTCTCTTCTCTCTCTTTCTGTCCTCTCTGTCCCTCACCTTTCTCTGCCCCTACCCCTTTCACATGTCCCTTTCTATTCCCCAATAAACTTCCTTTTATACTAGACCTGTGTGTGACTGATTGCTTAGGGCCGTGGCATGGGCCCATCAAGATCTTCCCTTCTGCTCTATTATACCACCATTTTATAAAACAACACTTAGTACTCCTCTTTCTCAAATATCTTTCCCTTCTCCCTGAAATCTAACAATTGTTGCTCCAGCCTAGGAGAGGGAAATTATTGCTGAGGTGTGAAGTTCACTTACGTTTTAATCCTAATGCAGGTCTGTGATCAAGTCTCAGTCCATTGGTTGGATATTTACCTCACCATCTGATGCATTTGTTGATAGAACACTGGCCCTCAGCAACTAGCCATTTTATACTGGCCAGTGAAAATTGTCTTAAGCTCGCAAGCCAAACTTCTGACCTTTTCCATGTGTATATTTTATAGAGGACAATGATGTCAAACACATCATCAGCCTTGCTGATGCCTATGATGGAGCCTGTCTAGGGCTTGCTCTTAAGGTGGTTTCCTTGCCCGTTCTCTTCCTTGACTAAGGGCGAGCCTTCCCTGATTATTGTCTTAGCGGCACGGTCAGTAGGGATTATAGTAGCACTAACAGGATCACCTTTTTTTTTTTTTTTGGACAGGATTTCTCTGTGTAGCCCTGGCTGTTCTGAACTTGTTTTGTAGACCAGGTTGGTCTCAAACTCACAGAGCTCCGCCTGCCTCTGCCTCTTAAGTGCTGGGACTAAGGACATGTGCCACCATGCCTGGCCAGTCTCACTTTTTAGATGTTACAGATGCTAACTCACTCATGAATCATGGTCTTAGGATGGACACTGTTAGATTTCTGAGCTGCACCAAGAGACCAGAGTCTGACCCTCAACAGATGGGACTGTGTTTATTAATATACCCAGGAAAGGGCAGCCCTTCTCCCTTGGGAAATTGAGGGGTCTGCCAAGAAAAGAGGCTGGCTGTAAGATTTCGTAGGGGTGCTGCGAGGGGCTTGGGGATGAGGAAATTGTTGCTGTCACAGTTCACATTTCTCTCCTACAGTCTCTTCTTCCTGAAATTGTTTGCCCAAGGTGAGACAGACTGTCCTAGAAGACAGGTTGTCCATAGACATTCCTGTTTGTGCTAACCTGAGCAAGCTCAACTGTAATCTCATAGGAATCATGTTTTACAACGGAGACACTCTATTACACAGTCATCTAATGGCTTTCTTATTGCCTTAGTTAGGGTGTTCTATTGCTGTGAATGGATACCATGACTACAGTCACTCTTATAAAGGAAAACATTTAACTGGGGCTGGCTTACAGTTTTAGAGGTCTAGTGCTGGGAAGCACGGTGGCACGCAGGCGACATGGTGCTGGAGAAGGACCTGAGAGTTCTGCATCTTGATCTGAAGGCAGCAGGAAGGGGACTGAGACATGTTGGCCATGCTTGAGCTTCTGAGACCGCAAATGTGTAACCCCCCCGCCCCCCTAGTGACACTCTTCCTCCAACAAGGCCACACCTCCTAATAGTGCCACTCTCTATGGGCCAAGCCTTCAAACACACGAGTCTATGGGAAACATCCCTATTCAAACCACCACACGTGTGTTCTGCATCTTTGCCATTGGTTAAATTTCATTGGTTAAGATTTATTGTGAAACTTTAGACCAGCCCTCCTCTGAGGCACTCTGACTGCTGTCCCTCCCCCAGAACCCCTTTTGGCAGCTCCTGGTCAGTGTTTGCAAGCCCCTAATAGCAGTTGGGGTAAACTCGGATGGGAGGAATGAGGACTGGAGTTAGACATATTCCCTGGTAGGCAGACAGATAGGGAGAGAGGCCATGACTAGGTAATAAAAATGGTGAACGTCCAAAATGGCCTACTTGTTACTCACCCTCCTGACCCAAGAGCAAAGCTGGCAGCTTAAAACAAAGGACTTGCAGGCTTCTTCTCCCACCAGTCGTGCCTCTACTGAGAGGTTGGCTTAACGAGTTCAAGACCAGATCAGGACAAGTTGACACAACTGTGGATCAACCACCCATCCTAACATCCTTCAAACTGACCAACTCTATCTAAATCAGGGGAGGAAAATCCTTCAAAGACCTCAATGAGAGGCTGGGCTTCAGCTTCCCGACTCCCTTCTCTGTTCTGTGGAGGGTCTTTATCTTTGTGTGCCTGCTGGGTATGTGTGTGTGTGTGTGTTTCTGTAAAGGTCCAAGAATCGCTGAAGGAAGACCCCAGACTCGGAGAGCATGCAAAAACAAAGAACATTTATTCTGCAGAAACATCCAGCATGTGGGGGGCAACCATTCTTTGAAAAGGTGATCCCAGACAAAGGTGTGCAGGCCATCTTAAAGGGAATTAGGGGAAATTTCTAGGAGGATTAAGTAATCTAAAATTTCATTGGTGGATGCTAGGGCGTCACAGGTTGTCAGTGGTCTGCATTCCTATGTCATGAATGTTTAACCGTAGGATGAGATAGGCCTGCCCAGCGCAGATGGCCCATTCCGAGATAAGCTATTTCCCCACTTTTGTGGTAATCCCCAGGCTGTTCTTTGAGAGGAGGTTTTATGACTTTGTTTCTGGGTTTCATGGTCTGTTCCTAGAACTGGTGCCTTATCACCTTCTTTTCAAAATCAGGCCTGGTCCTTAAATGGAGACAAATGGGGTTTATGTCAACCTTCATTTCCCCACCCCTAAGAAAAGTCTCTCAAAAACAAAAATGGAAATTAAAAAAAAAAAGAAGAAACAACAGGGGGAGGCATGTCTACTCCTAAAGTGTGGAGAAGACCTTTATTGTAGCTATGGGGGAGAAAGCAGGAGGAGGGAAGAGTCCAGGGTGACCATGGCTGACACCCAGACTTCTTTGAGACTTAAGAAGAACAAAGTCTAGTGCTATTTGGAGAAGTTCAGGAGGTGTGGTCTTGTTGGAAGAAGTATGTCACAGGGCTGGGCTTTGGGAATCTCAAAGCCTTAGGCCACTGCAAATCCTCTCTCCCTCCTCCTGGTGGTTCAGGAAGTGAGCCCTCAGCTTCCTGCTTCAGCTGCTATGTCTGCCACTTGCGGCCTCACTTTCACATCATGGTAGACCCTTATCCCTCTGGAATGAGTGGTAAGCCTGAATAAACTCCTTCAATAATTCACCTTGGTCACGGTGCTTTATTACAGCAACAGAAAAGTAACCAACACACCCTCATGGCTCCATAGCCTACCAGCAGACAGTCGGACATCCATGCTCACAATAGCCAGGATATGGCATCAGCCTGGATGTCTATCAGTTGATGGATCATGAAAGCACGCTACACACACACACACACACACACATACACACACACACACACACACACACACACACACAGTAATTCTATTCAGTTATAAAGAAAAACAAAATTAAGACATTTGTAGGAAAAAATGTTGGGCAGTGGTGGCATATCTTTAATTACTGCATTTGGGAGGCAGGTAGATCACAGAGTTCGAGGTCAGCCTGGTCTACACAGTGAGTTCCAGGACAGCTAGAACTACACAGAGAAACCCTGTCTCAAACAACAACCGCAAAACACAACAGCAGCAACAACAAAAAGACATTTGTAGGAAAATGTATGAAACTAGAATCGAAAATTATCCTGAGAATACGTGGACACAGAAAGGTCATCTCCTGTAGCTCTCTCTTCTATGCAGATCCGAGCTTTGGATTTTTAGATTTGCGTGTTTCACTTCGAGTGTCTGTCCAGGTCAGAAAGCCAGAAATGGCACAAGACAGGGAGGAGAGGGAAAGTGGCCTTCATGGGAGGAGGATAGTAGAGCACACGCAGTATTTCAGTAGAGGGAGGAACACAGGGGGTTAAAGGTATAAGTGGGGGTGGGAGCAGTCATGGAGAGGAGTGGGTGGAGCATGGTAACCAAAACTAGGGATGTATGAATCTCACTACTTTGTAATCTAATTAAAAAAAGAAGACACTTAAATGGAGTTACTCCACGTGGGGACACTGTCACTCCAAGAAGACAGGAGCTATTACTATACAAGAACCTCAGGGCAAAGGGTGAAGGGTGTGACATTTCCCAATGGGTTGTGGTCAAGGAGGACCTAGAAGCTGCCAAAGTAATACAGACCATTGCCAGTACTATTGGTCGCACACTCTAACTAAGTGGTGGACTCCGACGCTGAAGCCCCCACATATTTTTGGGTGCAGAGCATAGAAGAATCACACAGAACTTACTGGGACTTGCTCCCTGCTGACTACCTTTCACGGAAGGTGTTACACGACAGGAGAAAAGGATATTGGTGGTGTTTACCTGTTGCTGGACTGCAGTACTGGCCTGACAGGCAAGCTGGGCCCACTGCTGTAGGAGTGATGTAAATGTTATGGGGTAACCAGCTACTTTCTCATTGGACTTGAGGCCTGCTCCCTAGGAGGGAATTCATGCCTGATACTGTAATCCTGGTCAAAGCTAAGGAGTCCGTGGGACCTTGATAAACACGTTGGTAAACACGAGCAATAGTAAACAAATACTTATGTGCATGTGCATAGGTTAGCGCTGCCCCCAAAGTTACTCAGAGGAGCTTTTCCTTGTAGTGGGCCACAGTTAATAACAGACTCACAGCAGGAAGTAAGTGACTGTTGAACGTACAGCCTTAAACGGACATCTCTATCAACCCCTGTTCTCCCCTCCACCCAAAGAAGACAGGGCAGGAAAGAAGGTAAGAGCTGTAGAGGTGCCGTGAAATGCTGTCTTCTAGACCAGACATGGCGGATGTACATGACCTCACAGCAGTTGTGCTGATGTGCACACGACCAGGCCCGCCAGCATCCCAGCAAAAGCCCCGGGAAGCGATGAATGGAGCTTCTGAGGAGCTGTTGGCAAGTGTCTGCTGCCGGTGGAGGACAGGCACTTTTCTTTTGGGGTGTGGTCCCTGGTAGGTGCCCACACTCCAGTAGACTGTCTCACACCTATGTGCACGTAGGATGAACTAATTGGACTCAGTGAATTATTTTAGAGGCCTGAAGTTGGGAATAGACTGGGTTGCCAGGAATGGAGTGAGGTGCTGCTTGTGGACGTTGTACATCGTGGTGCGNA
>NC_034603.1:29469961-29479323 GCF_900095145.1 Mus pahari | reverse complement strand
TNCGCACCACGATGTACAACGTCCACAAGCAGGTGTGTATGTGTGCGTGTGTGTGTGTGTGTGTGTGTGTGTGTCTTGAGATGGCTTTTCACAAGTTTGTATGGAGAAAAAGTCCTCCTGGTAGGGAAATACATAAATAAATAGTTCTCCACCACCATCAGGGTATTTGCAGAGCCCTGATGATGAGGAATTCGGTAAGCTAGCACACCAAATTCCAGTGACATACCCTGGGAGAGGGTCACATAGAACACTGTGTCATCGTGCAATTCTGCATACAATGGATGCTCAAAGTAGGTAATGGGACTGAATGGACCCAAAGCTCCCCTATCTCCAGATCGGCCATAGTTTCTACATCTCTTCTTCCGCCCACCCTGCCCTGCGGCTCCAAAGACCCCCCAACCGCTCCTGTAGGGGTGGTGCTCTTCTGGGCTCCACCAGGAGCCTCTTCCTGCCGTGCCAGGTGCATCCACGTGGCTTCATGCTCTCCGTCTCCCTTCCCCCTCCCTGTCCTTATCTTTCCCTTTCGTCTCCATGGAGATTCACCGCCTCAGCTTGCCTGCATCCCGGCCTCCGCCAGGGATTCTGAGCTGGGCTTGGTTCATCCCTCCTCCGAAGCCCTGGTACCCGCAGCCCTGTCTCCTCCCCCTGGGGTGAATCCACCCTCCTTTACAGTCTCTTTTTTTCTGACTGGCTCATTTATTCTCCAGCGCTGACAGCTAGGCAGAGCCACCGAGGAGCCCATCCCCCTGCTCCACCCTCCACCTGCTTCTCTAGCTGTCCGTCCTACCCGGAAAAGGTCTCTGTAGGTTTCCTCTCTGAGCATCGGACCCTCTGCCATTCCAGCCTCTCATGCCGAGGTCCGTCCTGTCAGTCGCTGCTTTTTGTCATCGGCTTGGCAAACGGGCAAGTCTTAAGTCCGGGAAGGGGCATTGGGGGTGGGAAAGAACTACCTGGGAGGGGGAAGGGTAGAAGGACCCTGGTAACCCAGGGGGAAGACAGGGTCTGGATTCTGTTCTAAATCTGTCCCCCCCATCCCCCCCACCCCCCTTAGGAGAGCAAACGAAGCTTCATGGGAAACAGCAGCAACAGTTGGTGAGCTACGGGGCCTTCTGGGCTGGGATTGGTGCAGTGGGCCTATCAGGTCAGCTGGCAAGGCTGGTCCAGGAGCACGGATCTCTGCAGTCCAGCAGACTCCTTTGCTGCACGCTCCACAGGGTTCTCCCCAGGGAGGAAGCACAAGGCTGGATGGGCCAGGCTGTGCAGGGAGGGACCAGGACAAGCAGGTGGGTGCTACAGATGCTCAGATCAGCGATCGATCGCAAGGAATCCTCTGAGAACCTGGCCATCTGTTCAGCTGCAGAATGGCTGCCTGAGTGCCAGGAAGCTACCGCCCTCTCCTGACTATCCCAGCAGCTGGGGTTGTAGTTTGTCCCCGTCCCCCTTGAGGAAGCTCCGCCACAGAAAGGCTGGTGGTCTGTGGGTTTCCTGAGTGCTGACCCCAGGTACCTTGTAGATGAGGTAGTCATCCCTAATGATTTCCCACAGCCCTAGCCAGAGCACTGCTAATCTCTCCCTTGGCCCTCACCCACAGTTGCGTGGCTGGCATGCTGAGGGTTACTCTCTGGGGGTACCCTCTCCCCTCTGTTCTGCTGCTCTCACAAGGAAGTGAGGAATGGGTAGAGCTTGTGTCTCCAGGCAGCCCTAGGGAGCTGAGGTTACACAGAGGGGGCCTTCACCCCTAAGCTGTCAGACCTCCAAACCCTGCACCCAACAGGCCTCCAGCATTCGGATGATGTCCTGCCCTCCAGGTCCCATGCATCATTCCCCAAGCTGGAGCTGGGCCTGGGACACCGTCCCTCCCCAACCCAGGAGCCGCCCACCTGCTCCATCTGTCTGGAAAGACTTCGCGAGCCCATCTCGCTGGACTGTGGCCACGACTTCTGCATCCGATGCTTCAGCACACACCGCATCCCAGGCTGTGAGCTACCATGCTGTCCCGAATGCCGGAAGATCTGTAAGCAAAGGAAGGGCCTCCGCAGTCTAGGGGAAAGGATGAGACTCCTACCACAGCGGCCACTGCCCCCTGCACTGCAGGTGAGGGACAAGATCTCTGCATGTAGAGATCTCAGATAATGGTTTAAGTTTGAACCCTACTCTGTACTGTCCAGCAGGGGCACAGAGTTCCAGGATGGACAATCAACTTGGGGGTAAGTTCCATTTGGGATGCTCAGGGGACCCCTCTCTGTCCCACCCCGTAGGAGACCTGTGCTGTGAGGGCAGAGCGTCTGCTGTTGGTACGAATCAATGCCTCCGGAGGCCTCATCCTCAGGATGGGCGCCATAAACCGCTGCCTGAAGCATCCACTGGCCAGGGACACGCCCGTCTGCTTATTGGCTGTCCTGGGGGAGCAGCAATCAGGAAAGTCCTTCCTCCTGGACCACTTGCTCAGTGGCTTACCAAGCCTGGTGAGGGCAGGGCTGGCAGGAGGTTGCAGAATGAGAGCCCCAGGCTGGCTCTGGGAGGGGAGCTGAGTTTCTGGGGATGTAGAAAAGGACCACCTGATACCTTTTTCTCCACCTTTAGGAATCTGGTGACAGTGGCAGGCCCAGAGCAGAGGGGTCTCTGCCTGGGATCAGATGGGGTGCTAATGGCCTCACGAGGGGCATCTGGATGTGGAGTCACCCCTTCCTGCTGGGAAAAGAGGGGAAGAAGGTGAGGGAGAAAAGTAGATGGAAGTTAGCATGGAGAGGGGAGAGGGAGGAAAGAGGGCAGGCAGGAAGGAGAGAGGAAGGAGAAGGGCAGGGGTGAGGCAGAGCAAGACAGGCCTAACCCTTTGGTTTGCATCCTTTATAGGTGGCTGTGTTCTTAGTGGACACGGGGGATGTCATGAGCCCAGAACTGAGCAAGGAGACAAGGGTCAAGCTCTGTGCTCTCACCATGATGCTCAGTTCCTACCAGGTGAGAGAGTGCTTGGGTGGGGTGGCCACCCTGCACGCCATTCTTGGCTTCCCTCACAACTGAGAGAACGTTACAGGCTTGGTTGTCTAGGGCCCATGAGGGTTCTAGAAGGTGCTTCTGAAAGGAGGAAGGTGCTCCTGGTGAAGGTGGACAGATGGATTGTTCTGAAGGTGCCGTGATAAGATTAGGGGATGACTGGAGACTCACAGGACCACACGACAGTCTAAGCCTGGAAGATGCTTGCACCTCGGTGAAGAGGCCCTCGTGCTGGGCTGGGCTTACGTTCTGGGCTGCACAAGCCGTTCAGGAGCCCTTCACAGGACCCTTCCCACGTCTGCAGCTCTTCTTGCATCTTATTCTCTTTCCAGATCCTGAATACCTCCCAAGAGCTGAAGGACACAGATCTGGGCTATCTAGAGGTGAGGTAGCCTCACACACTCCGACCACAAGGTCAGGAGGGCTGGAACAAAGGGAAATCGTGGCTTTCCTTTCAGACACTTGAATGGCTTAGTGGGCTTCAGAGGGTTGACTATGAGGCACCTGGGTTGTTTGGAGCAAGGCCAGAAAATCTTCAATCTGGAAGCCGGAATCTTGGCTCCTATAGGGGTCCGGGGTGGCTAGAAAGAAGGCTTATGGGACAGACTCCAACCCTTGGAAGTAGCCCAACCCTAAATTTCTCCATACCTATCCCTAGATGTTCGTTCACGTGGCTGAGGTGATGGGCAAACATTATGGGATGGTACCAATCCAGGTAAGACATCTATTTCTAGTTTCGTCAATCCCGACACACTGATCTCGGCTGCCAGTGTCAGGACCCTTTCTCTTCCAGCATCTGGATCTCTTAGTCCGAGACTCTTCCCATCATCATAAGTCAGGGCAAGGGCACGTGGGTGACCTACTCCAGGTAAGTAGTGCAGAGGGAAGAGGCCGATGGCCAGGGGAGGGAGGCTGGGTGGGCGTCCCAGGAGCATGCTTACAGAGGGAGGCTGCTTCCTCGGCTCAGAGATCTGTGCAATCCATCCCTCAGAAGCTGTCCGGCAAATACCCCAAGGTCCAGGAGCTGCTTCTCGGGAAGCGAGCCCGCTGTTACCTCCTCCCTGCTCCTGAGAGGCAGTGGGTAAACAAAGACCAAGCCAGCAGCCCGAGAGGCAGTAAGTATTCCAGGGGTGGAGACTTCCCTGGCATGCCTTCCCAGCTTTGGCCCCATCTCCCCCAGGCCCAGGCTCCTCAGCCCAAGGAATCTCTTTCTCAGACACAGAAGATGACTTCTCCCACCATTTCCGGGCCTACATCTTGGATGTGCTGAGCACAGCCCCTCAGCACGCTAAGAGCCGCTGTCAAGGGTACTGGAGTGAGGGGCGCGCCGTGGCCAGGGGAGACAGACGCCTGCTCACAGGGCAGCAGCTAGCACAGGAGATCAAGGTGTGAAAGGTTCCTGGGGAGCCCGGCCTCTGCAGGCCCCTACCCTCCCTGACCTGGCTGTGGTGTCTCTGCAGAACCTCTCTGGCTGGATGGGGAAGACTGGACCCAGTTTCAGCTCTCCCGATGAGGTAATGGGCTCCTCTCCTCAGGAAGGCTAGGGTCAGGGAGGGTGACCAGAGGTACGGGTCTGCATGTCCTGGTGGGGGTGGAGATGAGGAACCAGGAGGATCCCTGGCCGAGGAGGAAAGAGGCAGGCGGCCTGGGTTTTCCTGTGGACAGATGGCTGCTCAGCTTCATGATCTGAGGAAAGTGGAAGCCGCCAAGAAGGAGTTCGAGGAGTACGTGAGACAGCAGGTGAGTCTCAGGGTCGGCAGGGGAGGGTGTGCAGGAGAGGATGCCCGAGGACCCAGGTGGACCACCCTCTTTCCTTCCCACGGCCGCAGGACATAGCCACCAAGCGCATCTTCTCTGCACTACGAGTCCTGCCTGACACGATGAGGAACCTCCTCTCTACTCAGAAGGATGCCATCTTGGCCCGCCATGGTGTGGCCCTGCTGTGCAAGGAGAGAGAGCAGACCTTGGAGGCCCTGGAAGCCGAGCTGCAGGCAGAAGCCAAGGCCTTCATGGACTCCTACACAATGCGCTTCTGTGGCCACCTGGCCGCGGTAGGGGGCGCTGTAGGTGCTGGGCTCATGGGCCTGGCGGGGGGTGTGGTGGGCGCAGGCATGGCAGCGGCAGCGTTGGCTGCTGAGGCTGGGATGGTGGCGGCTGGGGCCGCGGTGGGGGCCACCGGGGCTGCTGTGGTTGGGGGCGGTGTGGGTGCTGGGCTGGCCGCGACTGTGGGCTGCATGGAGAAAGAGGAAGATGAGAGGGTTCAAGGAGGGGACCGAGAGCCCCTACTCCAGGAGGAATAACAGGAGTTGTCGAAGCGTGAAATACGTGAAAGGCAGGATGAAGGGTGCAGACATGCCAGGGACTCAGAGGGGACCACGTATATACTGGCCTTGTTGAATGCCCCATGTCAAACACTGGCTGAGCTGGGGGCTTACGGTGGGTCCAGAAACCTGAGGAGTCTTTCTGGCCACAAGTCTGTACTTGGAGTACAGCGGATAAGGTGCAAGGCCTGTTTCTGGCTCTGGATAATCGCTAATCACTGGAACCTAGGATCTCCCACCACATAAGGCTCCACCTCCCCTACCCAGCTCCAGTTTATTTCCCTGGAGGGCCTGGGCTGGAAATTTGCCCCTGGATCCAGAACCCCGTTCGTTTTACAGTTGGTATAGGTCCCAGCATAACTGACTTTGGAGCTTGGACCCACCCCCCCAAACAGGGAAGAAAAGAGAGGGGCCACAGAGCAGGGATGGGAATGATAGACAGAGCTATAACTCTGGAGTGGTGACTTGTTTCCAAAACTGCTCCAGACGGCCAAGCTTGGCTGGCCTCCCTGCTCTTCAGTTGGGTGTCCAGATGTGTGTCCTGAACCGCCCTGTATGTACCCCAGCCTCCTGCAGTCCTCCTAAGCCAGTGCCCTGTGCCAAGCCCATTTGGATGGATCAACATAGATTACATGCCAAAGAACCACACCTCCAATTGCATTCTGTGCTAAAGCAGTCCGTGCCAGGTTCTGTCAAAGTGTGGTAAGGGAAAGTACAGGAAATGAGCTGTCTTTAAACATAAGCTTGAGCTGTGGGGCCTCTGTGCCACACTGTAAGACCCCCTTGATGCAGCCCTCTGAACAACAAGCCCCCAGAGAGCTTGTGGGCAGGGAGCCTCTCTCAGGGGATGGAGATTTCTAATGAGACTTCTGGGCTGTTAAATTATAAAGGATGTTGGGCAAATGACCCTTTATTTTATATAAAAATAAAATGTGTGTGTGTGAATGGTAACCTCTTAATACATTACTGAAACAAGAATTTGGCCTCCCAAGGAATTTGGGGTGTGTGGGGGAGGTGACAAGGGTTTCCATTATCAGCATGTGGGGGACAGGGACATTGAAATTCAAAGGGATTTGAGGTGTACCATGCCCTGGCTTGGCAGCCGGAGGCTTTGGCCAAGAGCCAAGTACACAGCCGCCTTTGCAGGCTTGTCTGCTGGAATTTTGAATCCTTTTGTGGGTCCCTGGAGAAGCTGATTCTGATGATCCTGTCAGTCAGTAGGGAGCTGACATCTGTTCCAGCAGAAGGAGACATGAGCAGGAAGATTTCTGCCAGACCCTGGGAAAGGGAGAAGCCAGGATCCATTGTGCAGGTCTAGGCAGTGCATTACACTGGAGTCTCCTCCCAGTCCTACCTCCAGTCTCAGAATTAGGACATGCTCACTCTGTCCAAATTCTGCATTTCACAGAGGCAGACCCAAGACAGAGTCTCAAATAAGACTGACCAGCTTGGCCAGGGGAGATGCAAAGGATCTGACTTCCAATACACAGACAGACATTGAGAGATGTGCTGTTGAGGGCTCTGCCAAAATCAAGATGTTCCTTTCTGGATCCTTCTGCTAGCATGTCCAGCTCAGGGAAATTTTGAGGCGTGGCAGAGGATATGGCCTAGGACTGATGGACAAACACACAACATAGGGACATCCCGGAGCTGGGAAGGAGGCTGGGTGGGGCAAGGGCAAATGAGGGTGACTCCTTTTGGAAACTGGGCCATGCATGGGGACAGGGTCTAGACGGTGTGTAGTGTTGGTGGAGCTAGGCTTTCTGGGCGCATCACAGATTCCTTCCACCGTCATCTGGGAGACACATGAGCTGGAAAGCCTTCCAGAGATTGGGGCTGGCAAGCTCAGGACATAAGGCCCTTCGAGGACTCGGAGGGCGGTGCTGTGTGGCTTAGGATTCCCCCTCCCACAAGAACTTGGAGGAAACTCCAAGGTCAACTTTGCACTCTCTGAACAGATGGGAGAAGTTGGCTCAGCTAGAGAGCCTGCTGCTGAGGGGAGAAGGGGGAAGAGGCAGGGAATGAATATTCCATGATGTTTGTCTTTGGCCTTGTATCTTTCAAAGCTTGGATCCCAAGCAACTTCTCCTTGGGAAGCCATCAGCATGGGCAATATACATTTGTATAGAGGAGGACATAGAGGCTCAGGGAAATGGTGTGTCTCAGTGTCACTGAAATTACTAGTGACAGACAAACTGGAACTTGAACTCAGGACTTTTTTTTTTTTCTTTCTTTCAAATATTTTAAGTCAACATGTGATGAGTGCCAGTGTGGAAACACCTGCTTTTCTGAACTCAAGCAACTTTAACAAGTTAGGGCCAGTGATACAGTTCAGCAAGGCACTTTTTTTTTTTTTTAAGATTTATTTATTTTATGTATGTGAGTACACTGTACATGTTCAGATGGTTGTGAGCCTTCATGTGGTTGTTGGGAATTGAACTTTTTAGGACCTCTGCTCACTCCACTCTGGTCAGCCCACTAGCTCAGTCCCCGCTTGCTCCAGCCCAAAGACTTACTTATTATTATAAAGAGGTACACTGTAACTGTCTTCAGATGCACCAGAAGAGGGCGTCACGGGTGGTTGTGAACCACCACGTGGTTGCTGGGTATCTTAGGGTTTCCTGCAAAAACATCATGACCAAGAAGCAAGTTGGGGAGGAAAGGGTTTATTCAGCTTACATTTCCACACTGTTGTTCAACACCAAAGGAAGTTGGGATTGGAACTCAAGCAGGTCAGGAAGCAGGAGCTGATGCAGAGGCCATGGAGGGATGTTCTTTACTGGCTTGCTTCCCCTGGCTTGCTCAGCCTGCTTTCTTTCTTTTTTTTTTTTTTTTTTTAAGATTTATTTATTTATTATATGTAAGTACACTATAGCCATCTTCAGACTCTCCAGAAGAGGGAGTCAGATCTTGTTACGNATGGTTNTGAGCCACCATGTGGTTGCTGGGATTTGAACTCTGGACCTTCGGAAGAGCAATCAGGTGCTCTTACCCACTGAGCCATCTCACCAGCCCTCAGCCTGCTTTCTTATAGAACCCAAGACTACCAGTCCAGAGATGGTCCCACCCACAAGGGGTCCTCCCCACTTGATCACTAATTGAGAAAATGCCTTAGAGCTGGGTCTCATGGAGGCACTTCCTCAACTGAGGCTCCTTTCTCTGTGATAACTCCAGCTTGTGTCAACTTGATGCACAAACACATCACTATTAAGCCTCAACCCTTACTTTCTTATTCATCCCCAAGATCTAAATAACTTTAAAAGTCCCACAGTCTTTGCAATTCTTACATATTAAAATTTCAATCCCTTTAAAACATCAAATCTCTATTAAAATTCAAAGTCTTTTTACAATTAAAAGTCTCTTAACTGTGAACTCCACTAAAATACTTTCTTCCTTAAAGAGGAAAAAATACCAGTGCACAGTCACAATCAAAATCAAAAATCAAACTCCAACCATCCAATGTCTGGGATCCAGTCACGATCTTCTGGGCTCCTCCAAGGGCTTGGGTCACTTCTCCAGTTCTGCCATTTGTAGCACATATGTTGTCTTCTAGGCTCCAGATGCCGGCATTCCACTGGTGCTGCTACTCTTGGTGGTCTTCTCCTGGGACTGGCATCTCTAAAACACTGTTTTCTGCTATAACTAGGCTTTACCAATAGCCTCTCATAGGCTCTCTTCATGGTGCCAAGCCTCAATTTCTTTACATGACCCCTTCAAGTCCTGGGTCAACAATTGCAACTGAGGCTGCACCTTCACCAATGGCTGTCTGCTACCTCTCACAGTACTGAGCTTCAACTGCTCTTCATGACCCCTTCATACCTTCAAAACCAGGTGGGTGATCTTATACCTTACCGAGTCCCACTGCAGCATGAGGTACAACCTTGGCTATCTCTGGAACACAGCCTCTGTGTTCTCAGAGAAGACATCCCAGAAGATTTCACCTCACTGATGCAGGTCTTCTTCTTCTTCTTCTTCTTCTTCTTCTTCTTCTTCTTCTTCTTCTTCTTCTTCTTCTTCTTCTTCTTCTTCTTCTTCTTCTTCTTCTTC
>NC_034603.1:29426687-29469120 GCF_900095145.1 Mus pahari | reverse complement strand
TCTCATGGAGGCATTTCCTCAAGGGAGGCTCCTTTCTCTGTGATAACTCCAGCTCGTGTCAAGTTGACACACAAAACCAGCAAGAACACTGGGATTTGAACTCAGGACCTTTGGAAGAACAGTCAGTGCTCTTACCCACTGAGCCATCTCAAAAGCCCGGACTCAGGATTTCTGATGTCAGAATTCCTTGTTGGGCAGAGCCCTTTCAGATCTCTCCAGACCCCCAGACAACCTCTGACTCTAGGTGGCTTCTGAGTGTGTGAGTACAGTTTTTATTTCTACAGTAAAACCCTTGAGGCCAAGCATGTTATCAAGAGAAGTTTCTTTAACTCCTACTGAGGGCTGTATCCCTAGTAACCTGACCTAGGCCCCATCTCTTAAAGGTCTGATGAGGGCCAAGTGTCCCATTTATGAGCCCTGAGAGACCTTTAAACAATACTCCAAACTAGTACTGGGCTTTTGACCTCGGTTCTATGATCTACCAGACTGTAAGCTAGGCCTCCAAGATTCTCTTGTCACAAGTCTCTGGGTCAGAGATTGCTGCCATACCTTGCAGCTCCTAATTCTGAGTCTCCCCTAATGTTGAAGATGCCAAATTCACAAGGCACAAAGAGCCAGCAACCTGAAGCCCCTTGACACGTGCAAGAGCCCCACTCCACCGACTTGCAGGAAGCCACATCACGAGCCAGAAGGAGCTCTGACTGCCTTGAGTGAACGAGACACCAAGCCGATTTGTTACCAGGGCATTGCCTTCCTAACCAACCAACAGACCTGTGTTCTTTGAAATGGGGTGTTGCCATAAGCAACAATGACAAACACCGGTTAGCTGTCGAGCAGCAAAGGAACACACAGTTGGGCTCATGTCATGACAAACCACTCGCTCACCGCCCACCTATAAATACTTGGAATCTAGAACCCATATGGTCGAGGAAGAAGTTTATTTATTTATTTTTTTTAAAGTCTCTTGCCAAGCAGAACATTCTCTCTGCCAATGTGGAAAAGAAGGAAGGTGGTTCTCTTAATATACATTCAATACACAGGGCTGACCCTGTGTAATCTGGTAATGACATTACGGAAACAAAAGAAATCCCACCCATGTTGTACTTTTGTTTCTGTGGCCAGCACTGAGCAGACAGCTGAAAGGGAAAGACTGGCTTTGCTCATGGTTTCAGAGGGCTTGGTTTACAGTCACTTGGTCCTATGTGTTGGGCAGAGCCCATAGTGAGAGGAGCTGATGAGGATGGCGGTTGTTCACTTCCTGGCCAACCAGGAGGCAAGAAAAGAGAATACTGTCTCTTTCTTGCCCCCCTTTTTTGCCCCATTTTATTATATTTGGGCTCTTAACCTACAGGATGGTCCATCTACATTTAGAGCATGTCTTTCTCTCTCATTCTCCCTGGGAGGCCTTTACAGACACATACAGAGACGTGCTTTACTGAGCTGGCTGATTCTGATGTAGCTAAGTTGACAGAGATAATTAATCATCACACATTCATCTGTATGGCCAGACAGATACAGCCTGTGACCTGGGCACGCTCATGGACGAGGCAGGAGGACTCCGCAGCATCGTCCACCGTGCATTCTTTCACAGGTCACTGCAAGGTCTACCTGGGAGCAGGGGTCAGAGCATCTGAAATGCCCCAACCCCAGGGTGATAGAACACTGGGACCACACGGCTAGGACCTGCGGAAACACAGTCAGTCCTGGGAAAGTGGTTTATTTAACCTTTAGAAAGAGCTGTTCAAGTATCAAAAACCTTACGTGTTTGTACGATGGACCTGCCCTTTGTTCCCAAAGCCACACTTGCCTGGCCCTGTTCCTATCAAGGACTGTACCTAGCAAGTCTTTACAGGTGACGTCTATCCTGGGAATGCTGTCTGGGTGAGTACATACTTCTGGGGCTCAAGACTGGTAGTGAAGAAGAACAGAGCAGTGTTAGAAAAACAATGTACCAACTTTTAGTAAACTGTGAGTCTTAAAGTAGTTAAAATCACTAATTCAAGTCAGACATGTTAGAGTTTGCACCAATGTCCCCAAAGGCCCACATAGTAAAGGCTTGATTTTAGTCTTGTGGTGTTACTGGTAGGGTATTAAGGCATGGGAACCAGTGGGAGGAAGTTAGGTCATTGAGATGTACCACTGAAGGGGATACTGGGACTCCAGCCCCTTCTCTCTTTGCTTTTCTGCCACCGTGAGGGGAGAAGCTTGCCTATGTACCATGAGATACTGAAGTCCTGGTGGGAACCGGGCTGTACTGCTCCTGAGGAGCTGGCTTTGTGTGAAAGGCATGAGCTCAGATTCATTCTTCTCCTCTGATGGTCACATCAGAACACTGACAGGAGCCCTCCCCATTTGGGGAGGACCTGGCTCTTCCCCAGAACACCTTTCTGTACATGAAATCTCTAGTCTGTTGATGGGGCTGTAGGCTCCCAACGAGGACCTTTTAGGTCCTTCTGATGTTATATCTCAGGCTTGGCAGGGAAAAGAGAAATCCTTTTAAGCACTGAACACAGTATGAGAGAACTGGGCTAAATTGGGTACAGGCCATGGTCTCAACCCATATGCACAGCCTGTCAGACAAGAGCTCAAAGGACAGTGTGAAGCTTGCCTGTGGGGCTCCTCTCATCTTTAGCAAGGCTAGCGGAGGAGTGTTAGCGCAACTTCCCAGGAAGAGCACCGGATGGCCAAGCAGAGTCTGATTCATCTGTTCTACTTATGCAGAGGATGGTGTGTGTGTGCAGGAATACTCAGCATGACCTACCTCATTCCTGAATGACAGAGCCCTCAGGCCACCTGGGCTTCCTACACACCACAATGAGACCGAATCTCTTACCCTCAATAGAATCCACCTATCCCCAGGTCCCTGGCAACGCTGTCAGAGAAGATACTTCCCTAGCACCATGTGCTAAGAACTCCTGCGGGTCAGGAACCCTGCTGACAGGCTTCAGATCTCTTAGAGCTGTCATTGATTGGCAGGAAGGGGTGTCGAGAAAGGACCTCACTCTAGACCAAGCTGGATTAGAACTCATTGTGTAGCCCAGGCTTGCTCTGAACTCATACAATCCTTTGGGCTCCCGGATGCTGAGATTACAGACATGAGCTCCCCCCGCCCCCCATGCCTGGCCTCTAACACATCTTGGATAATGCCATCTGCCCAACATGGTGGGGCATAGTGGGGGTGCTTTCAAACCCCTCCTCAGAGGAGAATACCAAGCAGTGGGGACAAGCTATAGAATTAATTGTTAGCTAGTCCCTGTGGCCTAGCTGAGGTCACTTAGGGCTTTTCTTGTCCGTTCATTACTTCCATTGTGAGGGGTAGTTCTGAAAATGAACAGAAGTCACTTGTCATAGGAAAGTCGGGGTTTTAAGTATGAGAGCTGCCCTGCCATTTAGAAACGTCACTGTTTTGCCCAGGTGAATTCTGGACACTGTGGTCTGTGAGGCCTTGAGTGGCTTTATTTTCAGAGACATTTTTTTCTCATCAAATTCTATTCAGTCCCCATTTCCCCAACTTTTCTCTGCTGCATGACAGACCCATACAGAAAGAGAATTTGGGGATGGATTAATATGAAGCAGAGTTGGGGTTTAATAAGGGTATTTTAATATGGACTTTAAGCACAGGGTTAGGAGAAACAGGGGTGTACCCCAGAGCATGGGTGTGGATGTCTCTGAGAGAATTTGGGGGTCACCTGCACTCTTTGCCTGTCATATCTGATTGGTCGAGCAATGTGAAACTGTTATAATGAGTCCCTTCTGGGAGGAGGGTGGAGAGGGGAAGAGGTCATGGGACTGCAAACAGTAGTGCAAGGATCTAGACCCCAGGGATGCAGGGAGGTAGGCACACCCACTAAGTGTCTTGTTGGAGTTGCCCAGAAAATGTCTGGGGAAAGGAATAATGACCAGCCCAAAGTCAGACTCGTTCATGAGCCTAGGCCGTTGCTATTTTGAAATAAACTACCTACATGCAACGAACTCCTCTTCCTCTCCCTCCCGCCCTTCACAGCAGATGCCGATATCCTGGGGTTCCTGCCTCAGCTGGTGAGAGGTTTCAAGCTGACTATTGGGGGAGGGACTCTTTTCCCTACCTGTGTCCCCGACATTTTCCGTGTCTTCCTAGCCTGCTGCAGACTTAAGTCCTGACCCCAGAATGGCAGCCCCAGGATGCTTCACGGAGTCAGTTTGTGCAGATGGACTTCCAGGCTGGCTGGAAGCTTCTGGTCTCCCCAGCAGAACTGTGTACTCGAAGCCTCAAGCTAGCCACTGCTCGCACACGACCCTTGAATATGTGTAACCTGTTAGAGTAATTTAACAATTTTGGTTGGATTTTATTTATGATTAGAGAATGAGGTAATTCCTTATTCTGTAAACTGTTCCAATGTTCTTTGAGGTTTTGGACTTCCTTTCTTTTTTCCTTCCTTCCTCTTTCCTTCCTTCCTTCCTTCCTTCCCTCAATCTCCATCTCTTTGCCCATAGCGTTTTTTTTTTTTTTTTTTTTTCCAATCCATATTCAGGATCACTTGCTCTTTCTTTTGCTAGTTCAAATCTGAGTTGTGCTCCAAGTTCAGTTGCTAAATTTGTGTGTGTGTGTGTGTGTGTGTGTGTGTGTGTGTGTGTGTGTGTGTTCTGAGACAGGATCTCTAAGTGAATCAGGCGCTCACTGATTGGCTAGACTGGTAGGCCAGCAAACTCCAAGGATATACTTGCCTTGCTCTCCAGCACTGGGGTTATGGGTTACAGCATCACATCTGGCTTTTACACAGGTTTGTGGGGCTCCAGTCCCAGTTTCCATGCTGGTACAGAAAGCACTACCCACTAACCTGTCTCCCTAGCTCCCAAACACAGTTTTTAATATTCATCTTTTTCTAGCCATGTCTTTGCCTGGGCTTAATACACCCAACTTGGGGGACATTTCCTAGCACCAAACACCAGCTTTTGCTCTTAGCTCCCAAAGACTGTTTCTCTCATCCTCAATTTTGGGATTAAAAAAAAAAAAAAAAAGCCTTTTCAGCAAAAGATGCCGACCAATCAGCTATCTGTAGGTGGAAAATGCAGAAAAGGGAAAGCTGAAAGTTCTTGGGGACAAGTTTAGGAAATCGTTGCAAAAGACACCGTGAATGTGACATTCACCGTGGTCTGAAAGTCCTGGGCCAGCTGCTGCAAAGACAGCGGAGCACTTCACCGTGAATCCCATGGCCAAACATTGTGGCAGAAGACACTCAACACAGATACCTTACGTTCTTTTACCCTAAGATGTTTTAAACCAATTGATGCTTTGCTTTAAGGTTTAGTAGAAAAACATTCAGGTTGGAATCTCAAAAGCATTATAATTCTCCAGATTTAAATATTAGCAATCCCTTCTGGTTCCTGATGAGTTCTCAGTAGAGCCAGTTTTTTTTTTTTTTTTTTTTTTTAAAGTCCTTGGCTGGTTGAGTCTATGTGTGGCGCCTGTCACGCTCCATTTCAGACCTCGGCTTCTCATCTTGACTCATATGCCATGCTAGCGAGCAGTGCTGCAGAGCTCCAGTGCCCTTCGAGGCGCTGGCTTCTGGGATGGCCTCCTATTGAGTTCGTGAGCATCACGTGGCTTCCGTCCCAGGTCCGGGCTTCTGTGTTGGTGATGAGGAGAAGGGCCCCACTTCACTGTTCTCATTGCTGTGGTGAGGTGGCTGGCAAAAACAGCCTAATAAAGGAATCATCCGTGTGGGCTCCCGGCTTCAGTCTGTCCCTGTGGGGAGGCAGAGAGGTCCATGGTGGCTTTAGTAAGGGGCGGCGGAGTCTCACAGGTTGGCAGATCAGGAAGCAGAGCTGTGATCTGAAGTAGAGCCAGGCTGTCGTCCTTAACATCTCACTTCGATGTAACAAAGTGACTCACTTCTACCAGCCGCGCCTTCTTTCCCCCTCCCCCCCCCCCGGGTGGTTCTAGTACCCCTTAAACGGCACAGCTGTGATGCACGCCCGGCTAGCACTTTACCCACTGAACCATCTTGCAAGCCTGGCAAAATGAATTTTAAGGACTCATTCAACTGTCTGCTGCAGGTATGTGTCTAAATTATGACCAAAGCAATTGCATCAGGTCATATTTCACACGGCAGTATACAGCATCTAACCCCAGACCACACCCTAGCAACTTAAGTTTCTCTCATTAGTGAATGGAGGTTTGGGCCTCCGTGCCCATTGGTGAAAGCAAGGATGTTGGGTCAAAGGGAATGTCCTTGAGAAGAGCAGAGGTTGGGCCAGGAATGAGCATTCCCATTGAGTGATCCCACCTGCAGTTCGCAGGTGTTGGGCATACATATTTATCATTTACATCTTCCTGGCGAGATGGCTTTGATTACGAAATGCTGAGTTCGTTTCTGTGACGGTTTCTGACTGAATCTTTTTTTTTGTCATCTGCGAATGGCCAGCTTTGCTCTTCATGGGTTGCCATCTGCATGGCATATCAACTTCTGTCCTTTCATTTCCAATATGTTCTTATATTAGGGTGTCCTTTGGAAGACAGCTTACATTGCCATCTCGATTTAAAAAACATCTATTCAGCTACTCTGTGCTTTTTGATTTCAGTTTAATCTATTGACATTTAAAGTAAGTGTTGTATGTTAGAGACATAATTTAGTGATAGATTGCTTTTCTAGCATGCACAAGGTCTTGGGTTCAATCCCAAACACACCCATGTACACACACACACACACACACACACACACGCACACACGCGCGCGCGCACACACACACACACACACACACACACAGGTTTTCTCCCCACAATGTGCTGGATAGAACTTTATTCCTGAAGCAACAGGTTGACTTTATCACCCACTTCCTCCTGAGTGTGTTTCTGCTCAGTCACTCAGTGTAATCTAAGTAGAACTCCCTGGTCCACGATGGTGGCCTGCTCCACACTGCTTGTAATATTCTCTGTTCTTTGTTTTGGAGTTTTGAAGGTTTCTTTGTGTCTAGTGTGGCTTTCCTCAGGTCATCATGGGGGGAGTCTTTGGACTTGACTTTGAATGTCTGCTTCTTTTGTCAAATTTGGGGAGTTTTCATTTCTCAAGGGAAGGGTTCTCTCAACATTTGTCTCACGGAAATCGCAACGTGTGTGTGTGTGTGTGTGTGTGTGTGTGTGTGTGTGTGTACTGGCTGGTTTTGTGTGTCAACTTGACACAAACTGGAGTTATCACAGAGAAAGGAGCTTCAGGTGAGGAAATGCCTCCATGAGATCCAGCTGTAGGGCATTGTCTCAATTAGTGATCAAGGAGGGAAGGGCCTTTTGTGGGTGGTGCCATCCCTGGGCTGGTAGTCTTAGATTCTATAAGAAAGCAAGCTGAACAAGCCAGGGGAAGCAAGCCAGTAAGTAACATCCCTCCATGGCTTCTGCATCAGCTCCTGCTTCCTGCCCTGCTTGAGTTCCACTCCTGACTTCCTTTGGTGTTGAACAACAGTGTGGAAATGTAAGCTGAATAAACCCTTTCCTCTCCAATTTGCTTTTTGGTCATAATGTATGTGCAGGAATAGAAACCCTGACAAAGACAGTGTGTGTGTGTTCATGTTTGTGTGTGTGTATATGTGTGTGTATGAGTGTGTGAGTGTGTGTGTGTGTGTGTGAGTATGTATGACTGTGTGTATGAGTGTATGTGTATGTGTGTTGATAAACGTGACGATGTCTCATAAGTCCTCTAGGCTTCCTTTATTACTTTATCTCCCCTTTCCAAGTGACCAGTGTTAGGTTTGCAGACAAGCATGCTGTGACTCCCTACAGTGCCCAAGCCCATTCGGTTATTGAATCGGTTATCGAATCCTACCGTTCCAGAGCTACTTTGTCAAGTAGTTTATAGATTAATATTTCTTTGGAGTCAGCTTCTTGATCCTTCTAATGGGCCAAGATTCTGTGGACTTGTGTGCATGTGCATGTATGTTTGTGTGGGCACATGTACCTTGTGGATATTTTGCTAAGTTTTAAGTATTTGAAAAAGCATCGGCCTCTCTCAGTCTTTATTGAATAGTTGCACAGAGGAAGATCTTTGCCAATTAGTCTTCTCCAGTTTCTAGGGTCCTCTGAAGTCTTTGGGGGAGCGGAGGTAGGCTGTGGCTTCTTTCCATTTCACATGTTCCTGTCTTGATTTGGTGGGGGATTGTCTAGTGAGGCAGTGCAGCATACTTCTGGGTCTACCTGCAAGGGACATCTCAGAACAAGGAAGAGAAGAACTCACCTACATTCAAGGTGAGGAGGAGGAGGAGGAGGAGGAGGAGAAGGAGGAGGAGAAGGAGGGGGAGGAGGACGAGAAGGAAGACAAGGAGGAGGCGGGGGAGAAGGAGAAACAGGGGGAGAAGGGAAACAAGGAGGAGGAGGAGGAGAAGAGGGAGGAGGAGGAGGAGGAAGAGGAGGAAGGAGAGATAGTATAAGTGGAGGAAAGGAGGCTGTGTTTAGGCGTTCTCTTCTCTCTGCAGCACAGCCTCTGTGAGGGGCAGCTTTGTTCTGCTCTGTCCATTCCATGCTGATGTTTTGCTTTGTCATGGCCCATGAACCACGGAGCCAGACTGCTGTGGACTAAATGCCCCAAACCACTCACCAAACACAAACGCCACTGCTTCTTCTAAGTGGTTTCTCTCCTATCACAGTGACATAAGGTAACCCAGCACGAGCTTCTCCCTGCGGTCAGAGGGGGTTGGTGATCTCCTTTTCAGGAGCTTGCATCTCTCTCTTGCATCTTTTTTTTAATTGAAAAAGATGTTCGCACAGTATATTTTGATCATGCTCGCTCCCTGCTGCAGTTCCTTTTAGATCCTTCCCGTGTCCTTCCTCACTCTGCTTTATGTTCTTTCCCCCTTTCTCTTTAAAAACAAACACACAAACAAAAACCAACAGTAAGAAACACAAAAGTGCCCAGAAAACAATAAACGAGAGTAAACAAGCAAAAGACAATAAGACAACAAAACAAAACAAAACGTCCAAACAAAGCAAAATGAGACCAAAGGAAAAAAAGTTCACAAAAACTTCTTTGAGTCCATTTTGTGTTGGCCAACTGCTCCTGTGCTGAGGTGTGTGGTTAATATTCCCAGTGAGATTCCATTGGCGAAAACTCATGTTCCTTTGTCAGTGGCTATCAACTTCAGGTAGCTTCTTGGTTAGGGTGGGAGCCCTTGTCCACTTCCCCCTGTTGGTGCTGAGTTGTGACCTGTGTGGCTCTTGTGTGTGCTGCCACAGTCTCTGAGTTCACATGCGCATGAGCCTTGCCTTGTCTGGAAGACACTGTTACCTTCAGAGTCATCCATCACATCTGGTTCTTGCAATCTTTTCTCTCCTACTTCTCCTCCTCTTCCTCCCCCTCTTCCCCCTCTCCTCCTCCCTCCCCTCCTCCTCCCCCTCCCCCTCCCCTCTTCCTCCTCCCTCTCCTCCTCCCTCTCCTCCTCCCTCTCCTCCCCCTTCTGCTCCTCTGAGGAGCTCTGGCTCCTTCTGGTTTGAGTTGTGCTTTACTGCAGGCTCTGTGCTACAGCAGCAAGCCACCCTCCTCTTCTCTGTTCTCAGCAGCTCATCAGCATGTATACTGGTTCCCTTCAGGTCCCCAGATTAAGTGACATGCCAGGTCCTGGGGCAGCTCTGCACACATCTAGATCCACAGTCCATCCATGTTTCAAGGGAGAAGCCATGCGTTGGCTCGGAGGTGGCACAGTGAGAACCCATCCTTGCTTTCAAGGGCCCACAGACTTCCAAACTATGTCTGATCAATTAGTGTTCTTAGATGAACTGGAAACTAGGCTTTCATGCATCAACCCCCTCGGGCCCCCATCCCAGAGAGAAGCCACAAATTGAAGTGAGTGGTTAAAATTGTTAGCTTAAAGGGGAGGTTGTGGATAAAGCAAAATGGCTCTTCTGACCAAATTCTTCATCTCTCTCTCTCTCTCTCTCTCCATTTATTTGGCTGTGGCAGCAGTGGCTGGGAGGGGGTGGGGGGTTGCCACAAAATGCATGTGAGGTCAGAGGTCTCTCCTCTACCACTCGGGTTTAGGGAATCAGGCTCAGGTTGCTAGGCTTGGCAGCGAGAGATTTTCCCTGCTGAGTCACTGTAGCAGGCCTCCTATGGTTTCTATATACTGTTCTTGGCATGATCTTAAGAAGCTGGGGCAATGCAGCCTCCTAACTGGTTTCTGGAATTCCAACACAGACACTTGGATCCATAGACTGTGTTAATTCTGGGCCTCTATGAAAGAATAAAGGCTGGGATCTCCTATCGACCATCTTGCTGATTCACCCCATTAGGTATGAAGGGAAATCCCAAAAGGACAGGCCTACTGACCATGTCCATGATGACAGCCTGGGCTCAGCTTGAACTGGACATGGACGGGAGAATCAAGGATGGCTTTTAGCATTTCTCAGGAACCTATAAAACCGTTTCTGTCAAAGTCACTGGTGGCTACCTAGGGAGCTTAAGGTCAGCATGGGCTGGAGAGCCTGTCCAAAAATAAAATAAAATAAAATAAAATAAAACAACCCAAAACAGTGGATTATATTATACAGTCCTTCTATTTTGAATAGATGCTTTCTATGAGACTTCAGTGTGAACTGCAGTATTGCTAGCTGCAGGAGTAGTAAGGTCGGCACGTCTCAATTACTCATTCAGCCTGCATAACCAAGCCCTGCGGGAGATCAATAGCCACTGCAACCCCTCCCCCACCACAATTCTGTTTTCCATCTCACTGACTTTACACACCTCAGAAATAGAGTGAAGCAGTCGTGGCTATCCTGCTATTATGGTTTCACTAAGCAGAGTGCCCCGGGAGCCATTTGAGGCACGCAGAGCAGGACTCTGTCCTTGTTTGTAGTCGGATGACTCCCACCAGTATATGCCACTGCGTTTTGAATAGATTGCATGAGTTGCTTCTGCCTCCCGGCTATTGTGAATAAAGCTGTAACAAACATGATGGTGCAAATATCTCTTCTAGATTCTAATTTCAATTCCTTTAAATAAGTACTCAGAAGAAGAATTTCTGGGCCATATGGTAGTTCTATTTTTAATTTTTTTTTTTTTTTCAGGAGACCCAGTTTGCGATTCTGTAGCAACTGTATTCTCTTTTCAGCCCATACTGTGCATGACTCTCTCTCCACGTTTTCACCAATGGTTGATTTCTTTGTATGTGTATATAATACCTACACGTGGATTGGTAAGTCATTTTTGACTAGTTTCTCTGATGGCTGGTGATGTTGAACATTCTTTCATGAACCCACTGATCTTTTGAATAGCCGGAAAGATGTCTGCCTGGTTGGCTATGTTTGTTTCTGGTTTTGAAGTTTGTGAGTTCTATACAGGCTGTGGATGTGAAACCTTCATTAGTTGTATACCTTGTGGATATTTTCTCCTCTTCCGGAGGCTGCATTTCCAGCTGCTGACTCCTCCCTTCACTGCACTGAGGTTTTCTACTTTGACAAAGCCCCATGTGTCTGTTTCTCACACTTTTGTCTTATCAAAAATTCACTGCCTAGGCTGGAGAGATGGCTCAGCAGTTAAGAGCACTGCTTGCTCTTCAAGATCTGAGTTCGATTCCCAGCGCCCACATAGCTGCTCACAACTGTCTGTAACTCCAGTTCCAGGGGATCCAATGTGCTTCACACTTGCAAGCAAAATATCAATGCATATAAAACAAAAATAAATTATTAAAAATTCGCTGACTATTCCAATAACATGAAGATTTTTTTTTTCTAACTTTTCTTTGAGTCTTATTCTTTAACCATTTTGCACTGGTCTTTGCATGTTGTATAATATGGAAATTCATGTTTATCATTTTACATGTTTGATATCTAGCGTTCCCAGCACTGTTTGTTGAAGAGACTGTCCTTTCTCCATCGTGTCTCATTGACACCTTGTCAGGGATCAGACACATATTCATGGGTTTATGTCAAGACTTTGTTCGGCTCTACTGGTTGATACATCCACTCTCATGTCATTACCACGTCGTTTTACATTACGGGTGGAGAATGTGCTCTTGGTATTTGGTATTCAGCCTAGAGTCTTGGTTAGCCTAAACATGCACTCTATCAGTGAGAATCAACATCTTTAGCTACAACAGATTCTTTTTTTTTTTTTTTTTTGCATTCTACTTATCTGCTTGTCTGTCTGTCTGTCTGTCTGTTTGGGCATGTGCATGCTACACATGGAGTCAGTTCTTTCTTCCCATGTGGGTGTCAAAAATTAAACTCAGGTCATCAGGCTTGACAACAAAATGCCTTTACTCACTGAGCCCTCTCACACCATCTATTTACTTACTTATTTATTTTTTATTTTGAGACAGAGTTGCTAAGATGCCTAAGGTTGTTGAACTTGCAATCTTCTTGTCTCTGCATCGTAGGCTAAAATTAGAGGTCAAGGTTACTGCATACATCAATTTTGACATCAGTAAATGTGATGCTTCTACAGGCTGTCCTCTGACCAATGGCACACGTAAATACATGAACACGCTTGCACATACACAATTAGTTAATTAATAATTAATTAATGTAATTGAAAAACAATAAAGATGACTATACAGTAGACCAGGTGTGGTGGTGCACGCCTTTAATCCCAGTACTCCTAAGGCAGAGGCAGGGGGATCTCTGTGATTTTGAGGTCATCCTGGTCTACAAAGTGAGTTTCAGGACAGCTAGAGCTGTTACCTAGAGAAACTCTGCCTGAAAAAAAACCAAAACCAAATGACTGTACGAACCTCTTTTTGAGATGCAAACATAGCTGATTTATATGTTAATGGTGTAGTTTATACAGATTCTTAGGGCAGTTTTTAAGTTTGAACAAGATTTTGGTGGACTCTTTAAGGTTTCCTGTTCTAACACAACGCCAACTTCAAATCAAGATAATAGCTTTACAGTTGAATGTTACCTATATTTTGTATACGCATGTTGTGTATATATGCATTTGTATGAGTGTTCACGCATGTGTGTCTGTAGAATAGCGTATATCTCTAAAACTTATTTCCTGAGGACTGATGTCCCCGTTGTTAGATTAACAGATGAGTTAGGAGCTTGTGCTATTTTTTAAGATTTAACTTATATGCTATGAGTGTTTTGCTTGCCTGCACGCCTGTGTACCAGGTGCATGTCTGATACCCGCTGGTGTTCTGAATTGTGCGGCTGATTGAAGAAAGAGTGTCACTCCAGAATGCAACCAGGTTCTGAGGCAGCAGGAAGGAATAGTCTCCATGCACTGAAGCTAAAGCGGCCACACAGAAACGTCTTTATTGATAGTTACATAAAAGTTGTTTTTGGGTAAAACGAGTTCCTCGTACCAAAGCCCCTCATCTAACCTATACGTCTCCTGAAGGAAAACATCAACCTTTGCAATGTTATGTCCTTACTGTGCACTGTTTGCAGTACCCAATAATGCAAGACATGACAGGTGTGCCAGGACCATCTTGTGACCAAAGTCATGCAAGGCTTGTGTTGTGTGCAGTTTTTATGCTACCTCCTTGAGCTCTGGAAGGTGACTGTGCTCTGGAGTCCCTACCCACCTTGCTCTAGGAAGTGGGCTTTGATACCCCTTCCCAGTTTCCCTTGAATCCTCAGATAAAAGACACAGACAGATAGACAGACAGACAGACAGACAGACACACACACACACACACACACACACACAGTATATTCTTTTGTAACTTGCTTTCTTGGCACAATTGTTCAGCATTGATAGCTCTCACCTGGAAAAGCGTGCCCTTACCAATTTATTATCTCTGTCTCTCCACCTGCCCTAAACTTCAGTGGCTGGTCCCACCTAGTCCCTGCCAAACGTCCATGACCACCTGCTTATAGTGGTGGCCACAGGCCTCAGCTCCCCCTGAGACCTCATATGGCTGCTGCATTCTTCTTTCAAGGCATGGCAGAAAACTCCCCTCTCCTTCCTTGTGTCTCTTCTTCTTGGGACCTAGAAGTCCCACTTGTACCTTCTGCCCAGCAATTGGCCCCTGGCTTTCTTTACTGACAAATTGGGGACCAATTGGGGAACAGGACCTTAGCATTAGAACTTCTCCCCCCACCCCACGGGCTTGTCAAGCTCCTTCAGAAAAACAACTACTTGTTCTGATGTCTACACTACAAACAATGATTCTACTATAATTCCACTACAGGCACCTTGTTACAGGGCTGAAGAGGGCAACAGATCCCCTGCAACTGGAATTACAAATGGTTGTGAGCTGCCATGAAGGTGCTGGGAGTTGAACCTGGGCCCTCTGTAAGCACAGCCAGTGCTCTTAATCACTGATATTGCTCCAGCCCCTGGGCTGATATTCTTAGTAGCTAAAGAAGCAACATTAGTGATCCGATGTAAGAAATATCTAAATGGTTCATCAGTGAGCTGAAAGTACAACCTAAGCATCTATTCTCCCGTCACTTTGCGGGGAACGGAGCTGAGATAAAAGTTTTCCATAAGACTTGGCTGTTAGCACAAATGTAAAATTGGGCGGCAGTTTAGAGAGCAGTAGGAGGCACCTCAAACCCAAAAATAGAGCCACGTATTATCCATCTGGTCATGTACCTAAAAGCTTTGGAGTCAGAGCCTCTGAGAGTCTATGCACAGCCATAGCCAAGTGCTGTTGCCAAAGGGGAGGCATCGCTGACATCCACTAACAGTCAGGGCAGTAAACCAACAGGCAGTAGAATACCACTCAGCCTTCAGAAAGGGGTAGGGGCTCTGTCACACGCCGAGTGGGCGATACTTAGGGACATTATGCTAAAGGAAATAAATCACCATAAAAGAAAGGCTTGTGACTCTCATTTGGGAAGCTTCCCCAAATAGCGAATGGCACTCGTGTGCTACCCTGTTCTGTAGACTGTGAAGGCCAAGTGTGACCACACCAGTTTGGAGCCTTCTGAGAACAGAAACCTGATCCCAGTGAACTCACCCTCTGGGTGCTTTGGGACCACTTGAAATGAGCCTCCTTTCTCCTCTCTGACCTCTGGAGGTAGGTCAGGGCTTTCCTGTCTAGGTGATTTTCTACAATAGTCACCCACACTGTATCTGGTACCCAGAAGATCAATCTCTCCTGGGGCCTGTGTTAGTCTTCCCTGACTGATAAGTTTCCTGAGAAGGTGGTTCAGGACAGAGAGTTCCTTTAGGTGGGTTCAGGCAGGTAGAGACTGCTTAGAGAAAGCCTCCCATGCCTGGTGTTCCCACATGCCTGGCGTTGAGGAGTCCACACATCAAGATGCTGTGTGTGATGTACCATCTCTTGCTCTTCCTGAGGCGGATGCTTGTACCCAGTAATTCCTTTACAGATGTAAATTAGTTTCTCAAAGGATTTTTTTTTTTAAAAAAAAAATAGCTGCTCTCAAAATAACCCTTTCAGCATTGGCAGAAAAGACTGCAGCAGTGTGTTCTAGTCTCCTGTAGTCAGCAGTTCCTGAGCCCACAGGAGCTTCCTGCACTTTTGCACATGGATTCCCTTGCATCCCCAGCCTTCTCCAGCTCCCTCTGATTTTCCTACTTGTACTTCATGCTCAGTTCCATCCTGATTGACTATCTGTATCTTAAAAGGACAAAGAGTTCACAGGGAATCTCAATGCATGTGGCCTTGGAGCCCACGCCTGCTACAACAGGCATCTGTCTACGGTGATGCAGACGTGTGGACACTTTTGTCTCAGCGACAATGAAGTAAAACTGGGGCAGACAGAGTGAGCCTTTCAGTTAAAAAGAGAAGCAGATGAGGGTGCAAAGGGACAATGCTGTCAAGAGAGATCCAGGCTGCCCCAAATCAGGGGATGGAATAGGATCTTTCTTCCATTGCTGGGAAGGTGTGAGGTCTGGTGATTTTCTGCTAATTAAAAAGATGGTGTGTGTGTGTGTGTGTGTGTGTGTGTGTGTGTGTGCACTCGAATGTACATGTGTCTTCATGAGTGTGAATAAGGGCATGAGTGTGCCATGACACAGATGTGGAAGTCGGAGGATGACACTTGAGGACTGGCATTTTTGCCTGCATGTGTCTGTTTGAGGGTGTCAGATCCCCTGGAACTAGAGTTACAGACAGTTCTGAGCCACCATGTGGTTGCTAGGAATTGAACCCTGGTCCTCTGGAAGAGTAGCCAGTGCTTTTAACTGTGAGCCATCTCTCCAGCTCTGGTTGTTTCATTTTGTTTGTTTTTACGGTTTGGAGACAGGGCCTTGGCTTTCTGATGACCCACAAGCTCCTGGAACTTCTCTGGTTTCTACCTTCAACCTCCAGTAGAATGCTGGGACTACAGGGTCCAACCTCTTGTGGTTCTGGGAATTTGAACTCTTTTACTGTCTGAGTTCAATGCCCAGCCTTGGGGGATGGTGTTTAAAAAGAAGTCTCTTTTTTTATATTTGAAGAAAGGTTTTTTTTTCTGTGTAAGATTCAGGTTTGAGGCCGGTTTGTCTCGGGGGAGCTTATGACACCACTCTCCTCTTTGGCTGTTTTTTTATCCTTGTGGTGAGAGCAGAAGAAAGTGTCTAAGGGGCAGATACATTCACATCATCACCAAAAAAGGCAGAGAGTTTTGTGGCTAGCAAGCTACTGATGAGCCTCCGAGGTTCTCTCCATCTCTTGTTCCCACAACAAGGCTCTGCATTAGCAGAAGACAGCACAGCTTCTCAGAGTCCCAGCATCACAAAGGAAGTTGCAGTTTAAAGGAACATCTGTTCACAGTGTTCTGTCCCAGGCTGCGCTGGCTCGGAGTGGGCAGTCACTTAAATACAGGGAAGTAAAACACTGAAGTGAAGGCTCAGCCCCGATAAAAGGACAGTCACAGTGACAAGGACAAATTCACCGTTCCAGCTTCATTTTTTTTTTTAAAAATTAGATTTCGTACAACTCTATTCTGGACAATTTGCCAATAATGAGCACATCCAGAGATGGCATATTCTGTGTTTTAATAACAGGAATTTCTAAGGTGGACACGAACAGATTGGGGCTTCCAGGGAGGCAAGATTCCCCCTACCCTGCAACTCGAAATATGTGAAGGAATTAGGAAAGAGGCTGGGTGTAGCTGAGAGAGGGGACACGCCCTTAGGTGGGGGGTCGGGGACTCCCACCTCCAGCATGAAGGGCTGGGTGTAGCTGAAAGAGAGGACATGCTCTTAGGGGGTGGGGGTGGGGGGGACTCCCACCTCCAGCATGAAGAAGAAAAGAAAGATGGGGGCAGATGGCATATCCCTTAAAAGCACTGGCTGCTCTTGACAGAGGCCTTGGGTTCAATTCCCAGGAGCCACATGGCAGCTCACAATTGTCAGTAACTCCAGTCCCAGGGGGTCTGGTATCCTCTTCTAATTTCTTGGGGGCACTGACCATATATGGTGCATAGAACAGACATATATATGTAGGCAAAACACCCACAGACATATAGTTTTTAAAAATGAAAAAAAAAAAAAACCAACAAACCTTAATAGAAAATCTCAGCTTGTTCCCTGTGGTGATGGCTGTTCTTGATTGTCAATTCGGTACATCTGGAATTAACTAAAAAGCAAATGGCTGGGCACACCCGTGAGAGATTTTTTTTTTTTTTCTTTTTCCTTGATTAAATCATTTGAAGTGGGAAGACCCACTTTTAACCTGGATCGTTGAGATAGGACGATGTATCTTTAACCCAGATACTTTGAGGTGGGACGATCCACTTTTAATCTGGGCCACACCTTCTGGCAGCCTATAGACACAGAAGGACGTTTGCTCCCTCTGCCTGCTCTCACTAGCAAGTCCATTCCTTCACTGGCATTAGAGCCTACTTCTTCGTGATTGCTAGGAATGCTGAAGATCAGCTGAGACATCCAGCCTCGTGGACTTCTAGATCACAGATAGCCATTGTTGGACTAGTGGGACCACAGTCTGTAAGTCATTCTGCGTAATCCCTTTTCTCTCCCTATGTATGGACTCATTCTGTAAGTTGCGTTTCTCTAGCAAACCCTGACTAATACACATGTCACCATGGGAACCATGTTTGGTATGTAAAGGATAGGGCTTCCGAGGGGGGGTCTATGCCTTTGCTGCTCTCTGGGGAAGAATACACTGGGCTTAGGGACCTTTCTTAGTTTTGCTGTGAAAAGATATCATGACCAAGGCAACTCTTATAAAAAACAGCATATAACTGGGGTCTTGCTTAGTCTCAGAGGCTCAGTCCATGAACATCATAGTGGGGAGTTGAGAGCTTTAAACTCTGTTCTGTAGCAGCAGGCATGGGGGTGGGCTTCTGAACCCCCCCCCAGAGACATATTTCTGCCAGCAAGGACACACCTACTCCAACAAAGCCACACCTCCTAATCCTTCTAATCCTTTTCAAACAATCCCACTAAAGACCAAACAAACATTTGAGCCTATGGGGGGGGGCATTTTCACGCAAACCACCATAGGACTCATTCTGTTTCATATCTGTACAGATAGAAGCTTTGATGGGACACCCTGTCTGAGCCCCCCAAATTCACTAAGAAACTCGTGGCACCTCCCGATAAGAGGGGATGGAAAGTCAGTGGGATAGAGGAGGGAGGTGTCTGTTCAGCTTTAAGGACATTTCTAGACTATGTCAGCTGGGTTGTGGTCCAGCCCAATATCATAGATGCCTGCTGGGACATGTGCAGGCTGTGGGAAGTAATCAGAGGCAGGCTGTCATTGAAATGTGCTAGAACATGTGGGGTACATAGTGATTCTGCTGCCTGGCCCAGGGGCCTTCGGCCTTCACCTATTCAGTATTTTCGAGGCAATGCAAAGGAGTTAGGAAATACTCCAAGCTGAGCCCTGTTTGACTTGGGAGCAAAATACCAAAACTCAGGCTCACTGGGAAGTCCCTCAGCAGATGGGTATCATCTGTGCAGCATACTTGCTCGACATCAGAAGTTCCCAGAGTCCAGCCACATTGGCCACAGAGGACTAGAAGGGATGGTGCAGTCCTTGAACCACATGGTCCAAGAGAAGCTTCAGGAGGGGGAGATGCCAGGCACTGCTGGGGCCAGCTCAGACAAAGACCTGCATGCCTTCCAGTCCACGAGAGAACAGAGGGCTCAGCAGATGGACACTGGAGGAAGCTTCAAAACCTGTGTCACCACCCACTGGGCCAACCAGGGAATCTGTAAGCGATCATGTTGGGAGAAGGCAAAGCCCCACGGGCACGGGATGCATACACTCTTGTGTACTATCTCTTCCACTTGTGCAACTGCAAGACTCTGAGTCCCTGAAATGGTTTGTCTTTAGGGGGCGACCAGCACAGCTGCGCCTCTGCAGTACAGATAGTGACCTTGCCTAGCACATCCTGTAAGTGGAGCTTCCTCCGCCTGGTTTCCCCCACATCCCTGTCATGCAGGGGTAAGGCTCCCGTCCCCACAGTGGCCTGTTCTTTCTCCCACTCTGAGGAGGTTTGGCCTCTTCTATTTGGAATGTTTGGAAAACGATACGCCATATTCTGTGTGAGGGAGAGCTTCCCTTGCTAGCACTGCATGGTCCCTTGCCCAGCTGTCTTCTATCATTTAGAGCAGATCACATGCAGTCCCTGCTCCAGTTGGTACAAGCCTGGGGTGTCCCAGTTAGCTTTCTCTTGCTGTGATAAAGACCACGACCAAGAGCAAACGGGGGCAGGGGAAGCATTTATATTTGGCTCACTCATCCTGATCACTAAGGGAAGTCAGGGCAGGAACTCAAGCAGGGCAGCAACCTGGAAGTGGGAACCAAAGCAGAGACTATGGGGGGACCACGCTCACTGGCATGTTTTCAGGCTCACAATCAACTGACTTATATAGACCAGGTTCAACTGCCCAGGTATGGCGCTTGCCACAGTGGGCTGGAGGCTCTCCCATCGATCATCAATCAAGAAAATGTCCCTACAGACTTGTCTAGAAGCCAGTCTGATGGAGGCAATTCCTTAGTTGAGATTCCCTCTTGCCAGATACAACTAGGTTTGTGTCAAGTTGACAAACAACAAGCAAACTAACAAACAAACAAAAACAAGCAACAGTGGGAACCTAACCAGCACAAGAGGCAGTTCCCTTTTGGGTGCTCACCAGAAAGTGTCTGTGAACATCTTTGTATATGTCATTAATAGAGGTAAAACAGCAACGCAGCATGGAGACCCAGAACTTCCCATTGTCTATCTAGTTCTCGAAGACCAGAGGCAGAGCCTGTGCAGGGTCACATGACTAGGGGAGGCAGTAAGGAAAGAAGTCTGTTGTTCCTGCTGCCCTCATTCAGTTGGCTGAGGGCTCTTTGGCTCGACCCACATAGAAAGCACAGGCGGTGAGGACAAAGTCCTCAAGTGCTCACCAGTCTGTCCTCAGGATGTCCAAGCAGCCTGCAGTGTGCACGCGAAGCAGAAGAGCATAGCGCCCTCTAGTGTTACAGTGGTTCCGGCCTCAGGTACCTGAAAAGATGGCCCTTGACAGTAGCCAGAATTAACAGTTCTCATCCTGAGGTCTGAGACCCTTGGTCCTTAAGACCGGACAGATCTTTGGAACACTTCTGCTAAGTAGGGCCTGCAGTTTCTGTTTTCTGGGTCGTTAAACCCGCTTATTGTTTTCATTTATTTTATTTTATCTTTGCGGTTGGGACTTAGCCCAGGTTGGCCTTGAACTTGTTATGTAGCTGAAGTTGACCTGGAACTCCTGAGCCTTCTGTCTCCACCTCCCAAGTTCCAGGATTACAGACGTAGTTACCACACTCGGCTCTTTTATCCTTCTCTATCCGGCTCCACCTTCTGTAGCGTCTCCTTTCTCTTACCCTGGCTTCTACCTGGTTCCGAAGCTTCTCTTTCAGCTTGGCTTGATGACCGCTCAGTTGCTGCCACCCACCTCGACTGTTTCCACTGCTCTCTGCTGTCATTTCTGCCTCTTTGTATTGCAATTTCAACTTTCACAACAGAAGACAAATGACCACTGGAGAGAAGCCTTTACAGGCTCTTTAGGGAAGCTGGGTGTCTCCCCAGCAACTCACTGGATGGGTTGCTTATATAGCCTAAGAAATGAGAAGGGCTAGGATGCTAGCATGGACTCTGAAGTGTGTCACGGGTACTTGTGATACTGAGGGAGCCTGGGGGCCAGCATGGGTTTTGATGTGCTGACAGGTGCTAGAGGTAGCCATATGTCCCTTCTACCAGAGCTAACGGAACCGATTCCTTTGGTGGAGGGAAGCTGTTTCTCAAGTTCCGGAGGAATGCTGGCCTTTATCTAACCTCTAGATATCCTCCTATAGCCCAGGTTGAGCTCATTGTGGATATTTGGATTGCCTTTTGGAATTAGGGGAACTAAAATATTCTTTGAACCTGACATTGTTACACTTCAGTCTTTTTTTTCTTTTTTTAAAGATTTTATTATTATTCATAAGTACACTGTAGCTGTCTTCAGACGCACCAGAAGAGGGCATCAGGTCTCATTATGGGTGGTTGTGAGCCACCATGTGGTTGCTGGGATTTGAACTCAAGACCTTTGGAAGAGCAGTCAGTGCTCTTACCTGCTGAGCCATCTCTCCAGCCCTACACTTCAGTCTTAACCTTCGGACCAGCTCAGTCTATGAGCAGAAGGGAGAGGCAACAAGCTCAAATTTCAGACTGTGCAAGCAATGCCGCAGACCCCAGCCTCTGTCCCGCAGAGGTGGGGCAAAGATGACACATACGCCAAGGCAGGGTTTGAGCAGCTTCCACAGCTTCCCGCTGCAGCTTCCTTTATTCTCTCTACAGCTCACCCCAGCTCTATTCCATTTATTCCGTTTATTATGGGGGATCGCCCAATTTATCCCTCTCCACCCTCTGCACTCATTTCTCATAACTCTTTATCATCCAATCAGCATTCAGCACACTCTGTACACGAGCCATGCACACAGACAGGGTGCGCGTTGATAGGCCAGTGACTCAATATCACGCTGTTTGATGCTATGCGTCAGGCGGACAGCGTGTGATCACTCAGGTGCACAGCGTGTGATCATTCAGGTGTGCATAATCAGGTTTTTGGTAAACAAGCAGGGACTCACGGGGCTTGGCAGTGAGCCAGGGTGCCGTCTTGACTGCCGCTTCCCACAGCAACACACCCCTGTAGGCATATCTTTTTCTTAACCTACTTTAATAAGGGTTCAACCTCACCTTTGGTCCACTACCCACAAGAGGTAGTGGAAAAGAAAGGTTATTAGGATATGTGGGAAGTAGACCTGTTTAGAAGTAGTTCTTTGAGGTGATTCCAATCTTAGTTGTTCTCAGTGCAGTCTACTAGTAAACACCAAATATAAGCCAGCAGCTGCAGTTCAGTTCCCTGGGCAGATACCACACAGGAACCAGCAAGGGCAGCTCAATCCAGAAGAAACTGCAAGGCTGTCCAACCGGCTGACTCCACTGAAGTGGCAAGAAGCTGCAGGAAGCTCACAAGAAGTTCTTTGGCAAGAATTCTTCTCTATGAAGTCACCACAAGCAAAACTCCACAATGCAGTGTAAGGCGAACCAATACAAGCATGTCGTCAGCGAGATCTTGTGAGGCGGAGCAAAGCAAGCCAATGCTCAAAGTTCCACTGTTTATGGGGTCATATTTATATTCCTTCTGAACACCATGGGTCCTTCCACATGTTTGCTATAGCAAACATCCTTTCACCTGTTTCTGCTTCAGTGAAATATCCTTTCATGTCTGCTTTATTGAAACATCCTTTTACCTGTGTGTCCCAGCAAAACATCATTTGACATACCCGACTTTCCGAAGAAACCAGAAGTTTCCACTTCACACTCCTCCCCAAGTTTCAAGCTTCCATAGGTATGTACACCAAGGGGCTAACACTCTGGAGTTCTGGGGATTGCCAACCTGCAAGTCACCATCTCTGCCCAGTTAGTGACAGTGGCAAGGGAGCGTCTGTCCTCTGTCTCAGTGCTAGGTATACCTGGGCTCCTGAATCAGTGAATTTGGTTCGTATTTACCACCCCACTCCTCCTAACTCCTTCCACAATAAGCCCACCCATCTCAACTTTCTGCTTTCTCTTGATTTAAAAAAAAAAAAAAAAAAGAGTCCCATTTGTGCTGCCCCTTATGCTTTTGTGCGGCGCCATCCAATGGCTGACCAGGAACTGCATCCTTAAAGAAACTGACTTTCTTTCTCCCAGAAACCATCAGCTGCCAACAGCACCTGAGCTAAAGGTGGGGCTCATGAGACATCTCTCTCCATGCTAGGATGCAGACTGGCTTGATCTTGTGCAACCATAGCTGCTGGGCTCATGGGTGCTGCGGTTCTGTTATGCCCAGAAAACACCGTTTCCCTCCTGTCCTCTCCACACTCCAGCTCTTACAGTGTATCTGCCCCCTCTTCCCGTGGTGGTCCCTGAGTTTCGGAGGGAGTGTGATTTAGATGTTCCATTTGTGGCTGAGCACTCCTCAGACTCTTATTCTCTGAGTTTTTGTGCTAACTGCCATCTGCTACAAGAATTTCTCTGATGAGGTCTGAGAGCCGCCCTGTGGGTACAGAGATGTGAACTTAGAGGGAAGTTGGATACTATGTCCATTTAGCAAGATCATAGTGGGTTCAACACTATGGCTTTCAGAGTTCAAGGCCAGTCTGGTCTGTAGAGCAACCAGGACAACCAGGGCTACACAGAGAAACCCTGTCTCAAAAACCCAAACTAAACCAAACCAAACCAAACCAAACCAAACCAAACCAAACCAAAAACTCTGTAAAAATCCATGAATCAGGCCTGGCACACCAGCACCTCAACACTGCGTAAAGATCAAGCCTGCTCTGTAATGGTTCGAGCCTGGATTTCTAGCATTAAGAAAGTTGAAGGAGGAGGATATGGAGTTCAAGGTTAAGCTCAGCTACATACTGAGTTAGGCTAGCCTGCTGCTTCCCCAAATGGGGGGCAGGGGGATAAAAAGAGTCAAGAGTACTGAAGTGTTGTTAAACTAAATGGAAGCCAAGGCAGAAGTCTGTGTGACTTTGCTGTAGGGAGTCACAGTGAACTAAGTCATTTAGAGAACCCAGATTAGGGAAATGTCATACCTTACTCCTCTAGCCCCAGTTGACTTTGGACCTTTGAAGTCCTAAATATTTGAAAGCCAAAAACTGTTCTCCCTGGGACCCATCCACACATTTCCATACACAATACAGCTTCTTTGAATTTTACAAACATTTCAGAGTTGTGTTGTGACTGTTTCCTGTGGGTTAGACCCTTCTTAGCTCAAAGCAAAGCAGTTGAGACCACACCCACGGGACCATCAACTTCCTGAGTGGAAGGAGGGAGGAGGCTAATGAGGCTCATAACAGCACATCCCCACCCCTGTGATATACAAATGGTTGACTGTTGCCGGGGAGGGAGAATGTGGTGGCATACCAGAACATAAACTGTACATGTTTCTGCTGGTAACCCTTCCCCCATGCTCCCAATGGATCCAATACTTTGATCTATTGTTGGGTCCTGTTTTGGGGGACGGGGGGAACAGACTTTTGTTTAAGTATTCTTGGTAAATAATACAAGTTAAAACATTGGCCAAGGAAATTTTGGTGACCTATCCAGGGTCACATAGGAGTAGGCTAGCAGCCCGCCCTGACACAGACTCTCCAGCTCCTGTTCTCTCGGCAAAGTGGTTCTTCTCACAGTAGATATGCCTTCTATGGCTGAAGACACTGGAGGCCCACAGTTCAGTTAAGATCATAGGTACAAGGCTTTCCTTTCTCAGGCTGGAGGACAGCTGTTAGGGGCTGAAAGAGACGGTATCATATTTTGTCTGTTGATGGAATTCCGGAGTTCTAGCTTTGATGAAGCCCACACTCACCATCAGCTGCACTGCATGGCCCATAGGCTTAAAAAAAAAAAAAAAAAAAAAAAAACAAAAAAAAAAAAACAAAAAAAAAACAGCGCTCAGACCGCCAGTCTAAAACATCTCCCAAAACAGGTTTCGCCAAAAGTATTACACATGGTAAAGATAAGTTGGGAAAGTCATTTGTTACTTGGTGACAACTAGACACTGCTAGCTGTGCTTCTGGCTGTTCCTGAAAAAGAGACCTTTCCCTCCAGGCAACCCATGTCCCCTGTGATGCTCCAGTCCCTTAGGGAACACACATGACAATATTCTAGCAGGACACATTCTGCTAGTCACCTTTATGTTACTGTAACAAAATACTTAACATAAGCTAAAGGGAGGGAAAGTTTCTTTGGGCTCATGGTTTCGGTTGTCATCAATTGGCCCTGTTGCTCTGGGCGCATCATGGTGGGGACATGATGTGCTACCTGTTCACCTCCTGGTGACAAGGAAGCAAATAGACAGAATGGGCTTTAATGTCGCTTTTTTGTAGCCATCCAGCGGCCATGGAGAACTGGGTATACCTGGAAGGAGAGCTGGGAATCAAATTAGGATGGGCGGACGAGAGAAATAACGAGCCAAGGCATAGTTTTCTGATCAAGGTTCAATGTTTAATGTTCAGCTCTGAATAAGTATGGGAAAACCCAAGGACCCATCCCTTTGTTTCCGCTGGGTTCTGTTGCTTACTTGATTGAGCTGCAAAGTAAGCTCAGTAGGCAGCCAGCTCCTCAAGGCTCAGGCAGGAAGACAGGCTTGGAGACTTGTTAGGCCAACTCAAAGCTGGGGGGAAGGGCACACCCTTCCTAGACAGGTGCCAATGATCTAACTTCCTTCTGCTAGGTCCCACGGCCTAACGATGTCATCATTTCTCAGTAGTGCCACAGATTAGGGATCGCAACACACGGTCCTAAAAGAGATATCTAAACTTCCAACACCACTTACTTAGATTTACACGGGTCTACGCCGACCAACATCATCAGAAAAACAGAAGCCCAGGCCACAGGAGCTTGCAAAGCAGGGAGGACTGAGAGGAAAGACAGAATGATTAGTTTGTGCTGTTTGGTTTTTCCCTTGTTATGGGTGGAGGATACCATGCATAACCCTTGGCATTAACTCACAGATGAGGTTGCCACTTCCTATGGGCCAGTGGGATGGGAGAAAAACAAAAAAACACAGAGGGGAAAACCTGAAAACAGACCACACAGCAGATGCTGAGGCCGTCCTAGATGTGCCCCTCAGATCTTCCTCCAGGGGAGAGCTTACTGTGGGTACAAGGACAGTTAGTGTATGGACTCCAGCTGTCAATGACTACCTCAACGTCCAAGCAGTCACCTTCATGGAGGGGCAGCTGAGCCATTCCCACTCCTGCCAGCTGGCGCACACCTGGCCAGGTGTGCCTCACAGCTGTCTGCTTTCCCACCCACGCAGCTCCACACGCATCAGTCCTCCAAAACACTAGGAAGTCCAGGAGCTGCGGCTGGAAAAGTCCAGCGTGCAGTTAGCAGCGAGACCGGTTGTTGCTTAGTGGGTCAGGGTTTGTGTGCCTGGTGCCTACAGAGGCAAGAGGAGGAAGTTCAGTGTCCCAGAACTGGAGCTACGGCTAGTTGTGAGCTGCCATGTGGGGAGTGGGGAATTGAACCCTGGTCCTAACTCACAGAGCCATCTCTTCAGCTCTCTTACTGCTTCATTAGTACGTACTCTCTAGAGGGAAAAACAAAAACTGGGACAGAAACATTTAAAACCTTTGTCACCTTGATCTGGGCTGTTCAGCTGCCTTTCTCTTCTGGATTCTTCTTCACTTGGGTTTCTCGAGGACCCAGGGCTGCTGGGTCCCACAGATTTTCCCACGCCATCCACATTCATTGGCTTGCTCCCATCTTTGTCCCTTCTTCAGGTGCAGCTCCTGGCTCACCATCTCTGTGAGTGCTGTCACCTGCAGGCTCACAGTGCTCCCTCCCGTCTCAGTAATTCTGATCCCCACTTTCCTGCCAACATATGTGTTTACTCCTAGCACATTATACCCTCCCTAGGTGCGCTCCATTTCTCCTGATTCGTTTAGTGTAGACAATCCTATTCCAAGTGTATGGCAATAGGTTCCCCGGGGGGGGGGGAGGGACACATTGCCTTGAGCATTAGAAACAAAGAAAGCAGGCTTTCTCACTGCACTTTTAACCTGAATGGAAATTTAAAACAAACAAACAAAAATAAAAACATAACAACAAGCCATTCATATAAGTGAGACTCTTTTCTGAACCTAGTACATGAAGTTCTGAGGCGTTGTCAAGATGTATTTACTTATGAGGGAGAGAGAGATGGAGGGAGAGAGAGGAGGGGAGGGGGAGAGGGTCAGTGACAGTGACATCCTGAGTGTTTGTATGTGGACCAGGTGCATGCATTACCCAATTAAACCAGAAGAGGGCGACAGATCCCCTGGAACTGGAATTTCAGGGCCATGCCGGTCACTTTAAGACACCTGTTGGGAACTGAACCCAGGTTCTCTGGAAGAGCAGCACCTGCTCTTAACTCCAGCCTCAGGTTTTCTTGGTTGTTCATTATGAATTTTTTCAAGTGTCTTAGGCAAGACACCCCCTTTTCACTAAGGTAAAAGGCTGTTGCTAGGAGACAAGGTTGGCAATTATTTTAAACTCCAGCTAGTGAAAGAGTGAGCGCAGAGGAGCTGGGGACTAAAGTCAGTGTCTGAGAGCTCTGTGTCTACACTGAGGCTTGCCTGAGGATGTGTGGGTTTGAGAGACAGGAAGGACGGACACTCTAACCTGACTGGTCTCTTTGAAGACTCTCAGAGTAGATGAAAGGGACACTTCTCTCCACCCCAGAAACCCTGATTTTTTTTTTTTTTTTCTCTTGCTGTCTCTTGGATGGCAGGCTATGGTACAGCTTCTAAAGTTAAACTAATGTTAGCCAGACATGGTGGCTCACATTTTTAATCTCTGCACTCAGGAGGCAGAGGCAGGTGGATTTCTATGAGTTTGATGCCAGCCTGGTCTACATAGTGAGTTCCAGGATAGCCAAGGCTATGTAGAACCTGCCTTTAGAAAGAAAGGAAGGAAGAGCGAGAGCGAGAGCGAGAGAGAGAGAGAAGAAAGTTTGATTCTGAGAATCTAACAAATGTTTAAAGAAAAAGAGGTGACACTACTTTTGACTTTAATATAAATTTAAATTTAGTAATGGGGAGGCGTGGCCAAAGGATGGACGCTCAAGCACTAACACCACCATGCAGCTGTATCTGTCTTGTACAAGCCAGGAAAGATGGTCTAAAGGGCCTCATGTACAGTACCTCACAGCTCTTTTCCAAGAAACAGGGCTACGTAAAACAAAAAGCGGGAACTTAGTCTTGTGAGGCACATGAGGATTAAAAGCTTCTAGCCGTGTTATTACTACATAAAACACATTCCTCCCGAGGAAAATGTCTGGACTCTCAGGGGCAGTTAAGAATCCATGTTCCCAAGCCAAGCAGTAATGGCGCACACCTTTGATCCCAGCACTTGGGAAGCAGAGGCAGGCAGATCTCTGAGTTCGAGGCCAGCCTGGTCTACAAAAGGAGTCTATATATGTCATTCTCCGTTAAGACAGCATGCAACAGAATTGAGACTGCTCCTAAAATTCCCCAGAATAATTGAATATCAAAATGTGTGTCCACTTCAATTTTTTAAAAGACTTTATTTATTTTATGTGTGTGAGTACACCGTCACTCTCTTAGACATGATAGATGAGGGCATTGGATCCCATTATGGATGGTTGTGAGCCACCATGTAGTTGCTGGGAACTCAGGACCTCTGGAAAAGCAGTCAGTGCTCTTAACTGCTGAACCATCTCTTCAGCTCCCACTCCGGAGTTACAGATGCTTGTGAGTCACCCAAAATCATTGTTAGTATTGTCCAGAATACTAACAATTTGCTTAGGAAGGGAATCATTACTAAAATCTATGTATCTGTATCTAATGTTATATTTCTTAGTTTGATGAAGTTTTTAATCATATACCCCCAGAGAATGTTTTGTGTAAACAACATTTTAAGGTTTTATGAAACGTTTAATTGATCCAGATATATAATTTTAGTAGATTTTTACGATGGTAAGAGCATCTCAGTTTATGAGTATGTATTTATCAGGTCTTTCAAAACATCCAAAACCATGTGCGTTAGCACATATGCACATGCGCATTTTTAAAGTACACATGTTAATGCTGCTGTTTAGGCATTTGCCCTCCGTGACATTTAGGATACTGTCTGTGTGTGGTCTGTGCACTGGTATAACCTACCGGCGACAATCCGGACAAAGGAACAGCGCCGGGAGATAATGGCAACGTTTCCGTTTTACTACTATTCCACATATTGTTCTCTCCTCTAAGAAACGTTTACTTATATGTTAATAAAGCTGCCGCGCGTTTTCTTGTTTATCTAGCCATTCGCTTGGGCGTCGCTCTCTCTCGAGTCCCCACATTTCTTCCTGGGGGGTGGGAGGGACAGGACAGCGGACTAGGAACCAGAGCTGGCGCCTGAGAGCCTGCCGGGTCCCCGTCATCCCGGACCCGCCGCCCCGGTCCCAGTGCTCGCCCGCCTGGTCGGTCCCCGTCATCCCGGACCCGCCGCCCCGGTCCCAGTGCTCGCCCGCCTGGTCGGTCCCCGTCATCCCGGACCCGCCGCCCCGGTCCCGGTGCCCGTCCGGTCGGTCCCCGTCCTCGCTAACCGTCCTGCCCGATCCCCCTCACCCCCGCCTGGACGCCCCTGTCCCTCCGCCGAGGCGGCCGCCATCTTACAGGGCGGGGCCCGCGGCCGTGCCGCGGCTGTCAATCGGGTCCCCGGTCCTAAGGTCCCCGGGAGGCCCCCGGTTCACAAGCATCCCTCAGTTCTCCTCCGGCGTCCTCGCTCCTGTGAATTTACCCCAGCACTGTGTGCCCCGTGGGTCACCGCGAGAGACCGCGAGGAGGAAGAGCCAAATGTTTGTCGCCGAATGTCAGCTTGGCATCCTCCCGGCCTCAGTTCGTGTCGGTGCCGCGACCTTCCAAACTCCTTCGTCGCCCGGACGAGCGACAGCGCTCTATTCCGAACCTCAGAGCCCAGGAGCGAGCCGGTGAAGCGAGGCCTTTAGCGACACAGAGTCGCAAGCTTGCTGTGACCTCGTGGCGCAATGGTAGCGCGTCTGACTCCAGATCAGAAGGTTGCGTGTTCAAGTCACGTCGGGGTCAAGATAGGTTTTTGTTTTTTTTTTTCCACCGTCAGCCACGACAGAATCGAGTTAATACCAAGACCTAAAGAAGAAATGAGATCTGTATCGGATCAAATCGCCTTCCTCACGCCATATAAAACAGCCAGCCCTCCTTTTTCTCTTTCTTGAGATTACGAACACCCGAATGCTCGAGAAAGCGATGACTTGTGATGACCGACAGGAGGTGCTGCAGAATCAAGGTGGGACCTAGGGGAAGGTGCGCTGACTCAGCCTCTAACGCCCTGGTTCGACCCTCGGATTCCTCCCAGGTTCCCTCCAGTTACCCGGACTTGTGTTCAATCAACACAGAGTCTTGTGCTTTAACATAGATCTCCCCTTGTTCGCCTTGAACTTAATTTTCTCAGCTCCTTCCTCTAAACGGCTCCTGGACTGGAAATGACAGTCTCTCTGGTGGTCGTATCTTCAATATCTGTAGCCCATTTTCACCCCTACAAGTCCAGTACAACCATTAGACTTTTTGGATGTTTGATTCAGTTTTGTTAATAATTTTGTTTTAAATCTTCAACACCCCCCTCCCTGCCCTGCCAAGGGTAGCCTGATGTAGAAAATAAAAGCAGGGTGCACCAAGGTTATGAACAGGAAACTCAAGTTGAGGTTTTTTTTTTTGTTTGTTTTGTTTTGTTTTGTTTTTTTCTTAATGCTTAGAGCAGTAACAGGGACCAGAACTGTTTCAGAATTTTTAAAACTTTTGAAATGCAGGCTGTTTTAATGAGGATTACTATTGCCGGGAAGAAATACCATGACCCAAAGCAACTTGGGGAGAAAAGGGATTATTTTCCTCACAGTTCCATATTAACAGTTCATCATCACAAGAAACTGGGGCAGGAACTCATGCGGGGCAAGGAGGGAGCTGATGCAGAGGCCATGGAGGGGAACTGCTTGCTCCCAGTAGGCTTGCTCTCCATGGCTTGCTCAGCCTGCTTTCTTGTCGAACCCTGGACCTCCTGCCCATAGTGTCCCACCCACAATAGGCCAGGCTATCCCCCATCAATTACTAATCAAGAAAATGCCCTACAGGCTTGCCTGGAGCCAGATCTTATGGAGGTGTTTTTTCTCAGTTGGAGCCCCCTCCTCTCTGATGACTCTAGCTTGTGTCAAGTTGACATATAACTAGCTAGTGTAGTGGCATGCGTGTAATTGTGTATCTTTGAAATGGGACTCAAATTCAAACACAGAGTCCACTTACGTTTCACACATATCTTGTGCCCAGTCTGAAGATAATCGCTGTGATAGTCCTGGTGTCCCCACATCTGATGTTCACCTGGCCTGTGAAATCAAGGTGCAGAATTTTCCAACTGACCCAGGTGGCATGTCACTACTCAAAATGCTTTAAAGGGCTTCGAAGCATTTTGAATTTTCAGATTAGAAAGAGTCAACTGGTAAATACATATGGTACTGAGATATGTATCTATATTTAGAAATGTGAGTGGTGACTCTGTTGTGGTGGCTTAGGACTGTAATCCTAGATCTTGGAAGGCCGAGGCAGGGAACGGCAAGCTCAAGGCTAGCCTGGGTTACATATCAAAACCCTGTCTCAGAAACAGTGGTGGATAAGTGCATAAAAGATATTTGATACTGAAAGTATAAAGTTTAATGTGCGACTTCTCAGCTTCCATTCTGAATGCCAATACTAACTCGTCAGAGTTCTGTAGATGTTGGTTCTGGTTAATTGTGGTATATGATGTCTTCATTTGTAATTTTTTTCAAAATAATAAAGTTTGCTGTAAAAAGGATCCCACACATCAATTTTAGGTCAGTGTATCGTATCTAGAGAGTAAGAAGAGGCTGGTCTGTTCAACTGTTCTTTCTCACATAAAGATGTGATCTCCATGGGGTCATAAAATATGGCTTTGGGGTATGGTTCACTCCACCTGTCTGGTATCCACCTGATGGAGGTAAATTCCCTCTGACCGAGATGTCAGTATATATAAGGTCTTAGACAAAACTTACTCACAATAAAAAGGAAGAGATATTAAGGGGACTGAGGAGGAGGCTCAGTTGGTAGAGTGCTCGCATAGCATCCACAAGACCCTGGGTTCCATTCCCCGGACATGAATAGACTGAGTGTGACAGGTCACCACACGAAGAGTGAACTGAGAATTTACAAAGACTCGAGGAGATGGAAAGTCTGAGGAAGTGTTAAGATAATGAAAACAGGAGGAAGAAATCTCATCCTAAAGAGCTTCTCTGAGGAAGATGATGGCGAGAGTGGGGAAGGGGAAGTACTCAAAGACGGTGATTTCTCATGCTCAGTCCTGATGACATGCAAGTCCCACTCTGAAGAAGTCAATATTCCTAAGCATGATATAAGACTCCCATCCCGAATGAGACATGTCTCCCAAAGGCTCATGTACTTGAACATTTGGTCTCCCGTTGGTGGCCCTGTTTGGGGAGGTTATAGAGCCTTTAGGAGGTGGTTCCTTACTGGGGGAAGTATGACATTTGGGTTAGCTTTGAGGTTTTATACTCTGGTCCCCATTTCCTGTTCTCTCTCTCTCTCTCTCTCTCTCTCTCTCTCTCTCTCTCTCTCTCTCTCTCTCTCTCTCTCTCTCTCTCTCTCTCTCTCTCTCCCTCCCTCCCTTCCTGACTGCCAGGCTGGCTTTATAGCTCTATGTCTCCCCTGCCATGACAGACTGTGTTCCCCCTGGACCTGTAATCTACAACCCCTTTCCTCTAAGGCTATATTGCTTGGCATTTTATCACAGCAACAGAAACATAACTGAGATACCATATAATGGCATGGTACATTAAAAATGTTTTTAAAAATGTTCCAGATTATCTACAAAAAACACATAATAATTTGACTGAAAGAGAATTTTCAGTAGTAGTAGTTGAAGCAGCAGCAGCAGTAGCAATGGGAACCAGGAAAGCTTACGATTCCTAAGTGTTCAAAGAGAAAATTACCAAGCTAGAACCTTAAGAATAGGGACATTTGGAAACAAATACCAACTACTACATCTCTCCAGGACGGACTGTCCAATGGATGGGATTCAGAAAAAAAAGGAAGATGATGTCAGACAGAAGGTTGGGTTGCTAAAGAACTGGTGGGCAGAGAAAATGAGACACGCAGGACAGCATCTTTCTCAGAAGTAAGATTAGACTCGATCAGTCCTAGATCACATCAAGTATGTCAAAAAAATTAGGAAATCCACATAGTAGAGCTGGAATGTAGTTCAGGCGGTAGAGTGTTCGTTCACTCAGCTGGTACTGTGGGTCTTAGGTATCACAAATGATCAGGACCGTGCAGTACATGTCAAGCAGGAACATTTTCTCTTTCCTGGATGTCTACAGCTAATTGATTAGGGATGTGGCCAGACTTGGGAGCTGGAACCATGAACCCAAGGAAAAGGGGGTCAGTAGCCAGGAAGAGTGTATGGGGTCAGGACAAGCTTGGGTCTATCTCCAGCGCGCGCGTATACACACACACACACACACACACACACACACACACACACAGAGACTAGAGACAGCATCTGTAACTGACTAGCAATTGATTGGCTGGCAAAGCAATAGTTAAATTCTGAAGTTGTGAGACTAGGACTGGGGGTGCTGCACAGTCACAGGCCGTGTGTTCAGGATGCGAAAGGTTCAGCCCCCAGACTCAAGATTTGATCAAGTTAATAGAGATGAGCAAATGGACATATCTAGAACTTGGCATTCAACAATTACAGCAATGTTCTTGACCTCACATGGACTGTTTCACAAAAGGTTGATCACACAGTGGGTTTTAAAGTAAGTCTCAACAAATCAAAGCATGCGTGTCATTCAGGCTATCGGCTCTGACCAAATTATCAGAAAGCTAAGCTAATTCGGAAAAGACTATGAGGTTTCGGCCAGGTAGCACACTCCTTTAATCCCAGCATCCAGAGACAGAGGCAAGCAGATCTCTGAATTTTACCCTGCCTGGACTACATAGTCTAGGCCAGCCAAGGCTGCATAATGAGACCATGTACAAAACAAACAAACGAACAAACCAACCTACCATCCAACAACAAAAACAAGACCCCTCAAACAAATTAAAAACCTACAAAAGGGGCTGGTGAGATGGCTCAGTGGGTAAGAGCAATCGACTGCTCTTCTGAAGGTCCGGAGTTCAAATCCTAGCAACCACATGGTGGCTCACAACCATCCCTAACGAGATCTGGTGCCCTTTTCTGGAGTGTCTGAAGACAGCTACAGTGTACTTATAATAAATAAATAAATCTTAAAAAAAAAAAAACCTACAAAAATTAGCCTCTTATAGTACAGAATTAACAACAGCAACAACAAAAATACCCCAGCCTCTTAAAAAGAAAATCATCTCAATATTACTTTACAGTCAAATATAAACTCAACTTCTTGGACCTTTGCATGAGTCCATTTTCTATCACTGAAAGAAAACACACACGAGGCCGAGGGCTGATCTTGGGAAGAGATTTATTTAGTTCACAGTTTGGGGTGTTGTGGGGAACCATGGTCTAGCTGCCTTGAGAGGCGTGTGTCATGGGTTTTTCAGGTTCGAGTCCATGGCTCCTGGGGCACTGTGTGCCCTTCAGTTCCCGAGAAAACTAGGCACTCTTTCAGGTAGCGAAGCGTTCAGGTGTCTTTGTGCTTCTCTGTGTTCCTCAGAATTCACTGGAAGCATATAGAAGTTTGTCAAGACAATTGGTCTTAGAAATTAATCTTGCGTACCTTGTATAGTTTGCAAATATCACCATATCCTGACAACTACAACTGGGTTGATCCTGGCCATCACCACTATATTGTTTCTGTTAGCGGCATACAGAGTTAGACTGCTTGCAGTAAGCTTGCCACAGCCTCAGTCCGGCTGAGACCCCCTCCAGAATAAGCTTGGTTTTCATCTCTCACTGGCCATATCAGGTAGCGTTGGCCCAGAAAGTTAGCTCTGGATTCACAGAGAGGGAAAATCCTAGCAGTGGCCTGATGTCTTCTCTGGCGATGAACTTCTGGTTTCACGACATCACCTGGGAGTGTACGTGAATGGGAAGAAGTCAGGGTGACTAGGGAGGGGTCTGCCCTGCCTATTAATGATTGACTGATTGGAGGCAGGTAAGGATGAATAAAAAGTCTCTGTGTCTCTTTCTCTCTGTCTGTCTGTCTGTCTGTCTCTGTCTCTCTGTCTGTCTCTGTCTGTCTGTCTTTCTGTCTCTGTCTCTGTCTCTGTCTCTGTCTCTGTCTCTCTCTCTCTCTCTCTCTCTCTCTGTATCTGCAAGTGCACTTGAATAGGCCAGAGGTCACCCTCGGGAGTTATTCCTTGGGTCTTTTTCACCTTGTATTTTTGGGTTTAAGATTTTTTTGTTTTGCTCTTACTTAATATTTTGTGATCTGTGCCATACATTGGTGAATATTAAGAGTTCATATACAACATTCCAGAGTATTCTTGGGCATGGATTTTTTTTTTTTTGAGCTAGGGCCTTGTGGGAGCAATGTTCCCCTGTATGAATGAATATTTGACAGGAGCACAGCTCTGTCAAGGACCCCGCTATCCTTGGGAATGGTAAGACCTTCTCCCTAGTACAGATACTGACAGTACATGCAGAAAGCGTCACCCGCAGCTTTCTCCTTGGTGACTGTTGTAAGAGCCTGTGTTACTAACTGGGCCAGAGTTGGAGGAGCCAAAGCAAGGCCGAGACTGTAACAATTTTATTACAAACAATCAGAAGTTTTATACCCTTACCAGGAACAGAATATAGTGGTGGTTACAGTTGTAGTTGCCAGGATGCAATGACATTTGCAAGCTGTGCAAGGCATGGAAGATTAATGTCTTGTGACATTAAGTGACAGTTGTCAGTTTTCCATGCTTCCTTGACTTCTATGAGAACATTCAGGAAAACACAAAGTGGCCTGAACACGTCACTCACTGCCTGAGGGAGTGACTTGGTTTCTCAGGAACTGAAGGGTACATGATTGCCCTAGAAGCCACGAACTCTAACCTGAAAACCCTATGTGCATGCCTCTCAAGGCAGCTCGACCAGGCAGACTCCACGATTCCCTGCAGGCTCTAGACTGAGCCTGCTCCCCTGCAGAGACTCCCCCCCCAACTGAAATTAGCTGACCCATAACCCCATTCAGCTGTATATAATAAACATGCTGAGTGTCTCCAATGCTGGTGGTGTCTCTATCAAAGTACGTGGTCCAACCGATCCCAGCTTTTCTGTATGCCTGTCTGTCTTGTCTTCATTCTCTGTTGCTCCAGTCAGATCAACCTCCCAAATACACAGGCTGCAGCAGCGTCTCCCAGACTGCCAGGTTAAAACACTCCCTGCCTTCTCAGTAGCTGGGGTTACAGGCCCGTGCCTCTGCACCTAGCAGAATTTTGGGAAGAGAGCAAGTGCCGGCCCAAAAATGCAGCCTCAGCAAAATCAAGCACCCAGAAAACCTTAAAGAGACAGAAAGAGAACAAGTTGAATCTCAGACAAGTATCTCAGTTATTAGTGTCTGCAGGAAGCCTTGAGTGTATGAGTGTTGTTGACATGAGCCCAGCCAGGTCCAGGACCCCTAACCTCAGACCATGAGGAAATGGCGAAGTCTTCCACCTGGGGTGACGCTCAGAGGGATGCCAAAGTCTTCTGCGTGCAGATGTTGACCGTGTGTGCAGAAAATATTTACTGTAGCTTTCTCCTCCACAGTGCCCCTCCATGATGTTCCTACTGAATCAGCTAAGCCTGCCTCTGTTCAGCTGTGTAGAATAACTGCCTCTCTGTTTATCTGTATGTGACAACCCTCTATCTCCCTGCTTGGCTGCATGCAGTAACTCTGTCATGCTGTTTACCTGTATAATAAACACACTGAGCTTCGGAGAGCCCAGACTACTTGATCCCAGTGTTTCTGTCTGCTCATCTTCTTTATTCCCTTGCTGCCCAAGACAGGTCTAAGTCCTGGGAGCTGTGCAAAGGACTCAGCAAGCATGCTAGGAACCGAAAACAGGACATTCTTGGGTGACTGTGTGGGAACAGAGCAGAGCCCAGAGAGACGAGGCCACAGCGGCAGGGACCTCCTTTAGAGGACGCTGGGTGGGGTATTGTGTGTGGTTTCTCCATGCCAACTGTGGTCCCCAACCTTATGCTCTGTCTTCTTACTGTGACTTCTCAAGGGTTCCTTGTATTTGTCACATCTCCATATATGCCCCCCCCCACTTGTGTTTATCCCAGTATGTAACTTGATCAAGTAAGTGGCCCTTCTGTGGATGGCTGATGTCACCCGTGCCCTCCGGCTTCAGTGTGTGTGGCCTATGCAGAGTGACAGTACGTTGAAGGGTGGAAACGTAAGACAGGGAGAAAGCTCACGGCAGCGCAGAGTCAGCTCTAGCCCTGAGCCTGGCAGAGTCTGAACAGCAAGCAGAAGCCTGGAGGGTCCCAGGTCACTGGGCTCCCTTCCCCCCAGATACTCATGAAGCTGGCTTCCTGGCTGGGTTTGGCAGTGAGGGGCTGCCGGCAGGCAGGGCTCTTTTTAAATCTGGTCTGGCTCTTGTCCATTCCTATATTTAATCATCTCTCAAGGGTGCTCCCAACTGCCCTCTCACAGGTCACTGCAAACTGCAGTCTTAATGGGCAAACAGGTCGCCATCTCCACGGATTGGTCTTGTCCTACACTGCCGATAGCCCTTGCCTGCCTTCAGGCCTGAAGGTGTCAGTGGGGTAAAACACTAGTTCCTTGCCTGCCCCAGCCTGCTGTACCCGCCCAGTCTATGCTGGGAGGTGTTTCCCAAAAGACGGATGCCTGGGGCTGCAGCACCAAAGGACCCCAATATGCAGTGTCCAGTGATAAGGATCCAAATACAAGCATCTGGTGTTTCTCTGATGTCAGGTGATCCGGCTAGACATTAGCAGGTCGTCGAGAATAGACCTCCTGCCCGCCATAATTTGCTTTAAGAACATTTCATTGTTGCCCCTTCTTGAGACTTAAATACCACCAGAAGGGAAGAAGGTGGCAGTGGCCAAGCTTTATTGAGGCACACTGAGGGAGCACTGTTTCCTCCCAGGACACCATGGCTATTTTATAGACTTAGTGGTCTTTAAAACAATTGTTTTTTGCTAGCATATTTTAGTCATCCATACGGAATGAGGATGCTGGGCTTTGTTATCACACACACACACACACACACACACACACACACACACACACACACACACACACGATGCCTTTGATCATATTAGACCCCTAAGACCCTCTCTTGTCCTTTTGCCAATCCCTTTCCTTTCTCAAGTATTCCTTCCCACCCTCTCATTCTGTGCATGTGTGACCCAGTGAAGCTGGTTGGGGTTGCTTACAGGAACATGGATGAGAGATGGTTAGTGGCAACACAGACATCCTTCTAGTGGCCACACTACGAAGAGTCTCAGGACACACTCCGAACCACTAACCGTCTATAGATTCTCAGGGAGGAATGGGACCTCTCAGAGCCTGCCTCTTTCATGACAGGGTATTGACAGGCCTGATACTGTGCAGGTCGACACAACTGCTGCTAGTTCAAGAGTTCTATACCATGTCACACCTGGCTGATGGTGGCCCACTGTTCCCCACTCATCCGCCCAATCCTGTATTCTTCCGAATTCTGGGAACCTCTGAGGGGTGATTGAGAAGTCTCATTTATGGATGCATTAGAAAAGAACCTCAAATTGCCGGGCAAAGGTATTTCTAGTGCCTCACAAACAGACGCCGTGTGTATAAAGCACAATAAACTGAACTTGGCAGGCAAGCATACCAGGGCAGGAAGTTCAGTTTTTACCCTAATGTAGGGTGGTGACTGTGTCTCATCCTATTGATGGGCGCTTGACCTCCTAATATGTCTCGGTTGACTAATTTATAGTTGGCATGAAGAGGATGTGATAGAGCCACATTTTAGGAATGTCTAGCATCCAGGGCTTGGGCAAACGTGTGTACACAGAGGTTTACAGGGTCGGGGAGATTTATAGAACCCTGGCTGGGCCTTTTGGGGCCAACCATCTGTCTTAGTTAGGGTCTCTATTGCTGCGAAGAGCCACCCTGACAATGGCAACTCTTACAAAGGAAAACATTTAATTGGGACTGGCTTACAGGTTCAGAAGTTTAGTTCATTATTATTATGGGAAACATGGCAGCTCACAGGCAGACATGGTGCTGGAGAAGCGTCTCTACATCTCTATTCGCAGGTAGCAGGAAGAGAGTGTGACACTGGGCCTGGCTTGGGCATTTGAAACCTCAAGGCTCACTCTCCAGTGACACGTCCCAATCCTTTCAAAGGATGCTACCCCCTATGGGCCTGTGGGGGCCATTTTCATTCAAACCATCACGCCATCTTTGATTGAAAAGAGTTCCTCACAGCGAGGCATCCAATGGCCACTTATTTTTAGCACACTGACAGATTATGCATCTCTACAGTTGTGGATGCCCACTGCCAAAAGCTTTGTTGACTGCAGTAGACACGACACACATCTATGGTCACACACACACACACATTTTTAGAAGGCAGTTTGATGGATGAATCATGTCTTTCAGGGACATGCTGTTAGATTTATTATTTTTTAATGTTCTTAAATTTATTTTGTTACATGATTTTTGATCAAAAGAATGGGGGGGAGGGCAGGGATCTGAGTCATATATCTGGCCCTGAATGGAGGCATGACATTCTAAAATGTCCCCAAAGATTACAAGATCATGAGGACATAGTATTAGTACTGCCTCTTCTCTTAAGCTTTGATCAAAAGGGATCAGTCAACCACGTGGACAGGAGAATGTCTTTCTGAAAACTGTAACAGGCTGGTGACACAGCTTGGCAGTAGAGGCACTTGCTGTCAAGCCTGGTGACGTGAGTTTGATCCTGGGTACCCACACTGTGGAGGGAGACAACTGACTTTCTCAAGTTATCCACTGACCAGGCACATGTACATCCTCTACCATGTATACGCACACATACTGAATGAATGAATGAATGAATGAATGAATGAATGTAATAAAACCTGTAACCTCAAGAAATGTAATTCTCTTGAGGGAATTTTAAGGAGTTGGGAGAACTGACTGCCCTTTACTGAGCTGTGTGTGTGTATAGCCTAGATGCCCTTCGGATACAATTACTCCCAGATTCCTCCTGTTAAGTCGGTTCTCTTTTCCTGAGTTCTAATTTGGAGAGCGTAACTTCCCTTTTCCTTTTTTCTTTTCCTTTTGGGTGTTTCAGGTGGGTTCCCATTTAGCCCAGGTTGTACAGAACTCATTCTGTATCTAGGCAGACCTCCCGTGTCTGTCACCCAAGCACTGGGATTAGAGACCAGTGCTACCATGTCCAGAGAACCTTTTCTTTCACAGACACTGGGGAGAAAGACCACCCAACACAGCATCAAAGAAATGCTGGAAAAGAAAAATGTCCATAAAATGCCTGGCCCTTCCCATTTTCCTCGGGCCCTGAAATTAAATAAAATGGTGTCCTCGTACCTCAGTCCCCTGGTTTTCCTGCAGAAGAGATGAGTGGTGGATTTTGGGAATGACTGGATTTTTTATTGGTTCACGACCACATCCTATTCCTCTTATATCCAGAGATGTGACAGTGTGGGCTCTGGAGGAGAGAGTGTTTCTGTGGCTTCAAGTCTGTGTGGATACCACCCAGGCTGGGAAAGCAGCAAGCAGCCGGGCAGGGTCTGGAGGCTATTTAGCTTTGAGCCTTCTGAAGTTGATGCTCAGACAGAGAAGCCCCCTGCAGTAGCTTACCTCAGTCTCTGAGAAGGGTAACTTCTCTTAAGCGGTCTTTAGTTCCCAGGGAGCTGCATGGCGACAACTGAAATCTTAGAACAGAAGCCCCAGCTCCGGCCAGCCCCAGTGAGTTAGGCTTAGCTGCCATCTTGAAATAAGAGATGTAATAATGGGAAAAGCAGACAGGACCAGGACTTCATCCATATGAACAGCCAGGAAGAACAGACAAAGGGGTCCTGTGACCTCGAGTCTGCCTTGGGGTGCTTCTTAGTCAAGGCTGAGGTCTCCCTGATCCCTGTTGTACTTTTGGTTCAGCAAAGGGGTCAAAAGAAGCCCTTACGGCTTGGGGGTACCCCAGTTCTCAGAGTGGGATGGCTCCTGCTGCACACTGCTGCCCCACCCTCGAGGATAACTGCCCTCACATGGGGAGTGGGCTGTCCTGGAAGGCTCTGCTCTTCATCTAGCGTCTCTAACAGGATTGTGGTCATCGAGTCAGCTAGTTTTATCTTTCTGCGTTCAGACTGGAAAGAGTTGAGCTGGGTTATCTATCCCTGGTTTCTAGGGTGATTAACAAGTGTACCTGCCCTCGAGCAAGGGAAGCAAAGGTTAGAAGGCAGATGCACAATGAAGGCAGAGGCGCCAGCCTTTCCTTTCACTTTTGGGAATTCTATGGGGCTAAAAGTGGGAGAGGAGGCGATCTTTAGACAAAAGCAACTTCTGAGCTCTTGTTTGATATAGCCAGCCCCAAGGGGAAAGGGAGGAGTCAGCCCCACGAAGTGTTTTCCTACAGTGGGAAAATTCTCTAAGACAAAGATCAGAAAGAAACTCCTCAGGGTGGACAGACAGTGGCTGAGAACAGAGACAAAGGGACCAAGCAGAGCACAGAAAGCCATTTAAAGTGTATACAGCCGATTATGGAACTAAATAGGAGATGATGTTAGTAGGAAATAAACTGAATAGCAGAAGCTCACACACTCCCCCACTCTCAGGAAAGGAACATAACAAAATATAATTCCTTCCGAGAGAAAGAAAGACACACTCGTGTTTGTCGACTCCTGTAAATATGCTCCCGTTTTTCTCCAGGAGATGATAAAGAATCAAGATGGTCTGCTGCCCTGTAGAGCAGAGGGCTCTGTCCTAAACTTAGCTGCTTCCTCTGACTAATTATGTGATCTCGGGCATTTGCCTTGTATTCGCACTGTCTGTAACATGGAAATAGTGAAGTTTCCAGCCTCACGTGGCCAGTGGGAGAGCACGGTGGTTGTCTGTGCCGTGAGTGAGGCTGGCGTAAGCTGGCAGAGACTGGCCCAGTTACTTGTGCCCCTCTAACACCATGGCTAGGTGCCTCACTGGGTCAGTTAGAAGCAGAAGGTTGCATACAGCCCCAACATAGATTAAGAGCAGGATTTAGTGTTGCGTGTCTGTAGCATCAGCTACTTGGTAAGTTGAGTCCAGGGGTTTGGAAACAGTGTAGGGAACACAAATGTCGTTGAGATTATATCTCAAAAAAATCAGCTAAATCAGAGTCTGGCAAGGCTCAGTGGATGAAGACACCTACTACCAAGACTGATGACCCGAGGGTCCACGTGGTAGGAGGAGCATTCTCTCCAGTTGTCCTCTGATCTCACAGGCACACCACCCAAGTCAGTAAGTGCAACGGAACTTTTAAATGAACAAAACAACCTTCCCGGACCACAAAACTGAACAAACAAAACACCATACACTTGAGGGACGGGACACTATGGTGAGTTCAAGGTCAGCTTGAGTCAGGCTAAACCCTGTCTCAAACAAACAAACAAACAAACAAA
>NC_034603.1:29419111-29425564 GCF_900095145.1 Mus pahari | reverse complement strand
AGCCTGTTTCTCTTTTTCTTTTCTTTCTTTCTTTTATATTCTTCTTCTTCTTCTTCTTCTTCTTCTTCGTCTTCTTCTTCTTCTTCTTCTTCTTCTTCTTCTTCTTCTTCTTCTTCTTCTTCTTCTTCTTCTTCTTCTTCTTCATAAAAAAAAAAAAAAAAACTTTGGTTTAGGGCTAGTGAGATGCCCTGGGGGGGGGGTTCAGCACTCCTACAGAGGACCTCAGTATGGTTCCCAGAACCCACAGCAGGGGTCTCACAACTGCCTGTTCCACAACTGTGCTCAACTGTGCTGTCTTTGGGTATGTGGATACCCCTGCTTACATGTGCGCGCGCGAACACACACACACACACATACACACACACACACACACACACACACACACACACGAGAGAGAGAGAGAGAGAGAGAGAGAGAGAGAGAGAGAGAGAGAGAGAGAGTTAAAAACAGTAGAAATAAACCTTAAAGATGAATTTGGCTCAGCGATCATGCTCCCCACGCGTTGGCAAGTGCCAGCGCCCTTCTTCATGAGCATCTGTGTCCGAGGCGTCTTCAGTCCCTTCAAACTATGCTTTAAGTTGGCCTTGCCCTTTTCTTTAAGAACTGGATATGCAGTGATGGAGAGAAGAGGTGTGCGACGTGGGAGCCGTGAACAGATGACAGGGCGCTTACGACAGATTAGAGATTGTACCCAGATCCAGCTGTGCCCTTGAGTTGTTTGGGTGCAACATTGGGCATTAAGAGCACACGTTGATCTCGCAGAAGACCCGGCTCCAGCTCTCTGCACCACACGGAAGGTCCCAACCAGCTGTGGCTCCAGTTCCAGGGATCTGATGCCCTCTTCTGGCTTCCACTGGTACCGGGCATGTACGAGGTGCCCACTTGCAAGGGAAATGCTCATGTGTAAAATAAAATAAATAAATAAAGCTTTAAAAAAGTAGTTGCTGGAGTCTTAATTTTGCTTTTTACTTGTTAGGGTTAAACTTAGTGACTTCTAAGTTCCATGTCATTAGAAACCAGAGGCCGTAATGTTCCCCTGGGCATTTTCCTCTCCATCTGCCCACTTGACAGCCTGTTCTTAATGTTTGCTTATGAGTTGTGGTTCCTGTCCTGCTTGAAGGCCTTGGTGGCACACAGGCTCCCAACCCCAACCCAGCCATGAAAAGATAGGAGAGGAAGGGACTCCCCCACCCTGCCACTAGGCATGTGCTAGGGCCCAACTATTTAAATATAGCTTTGGGTGACTTAGCCAGTTTGGGGCATCCAGTTGCCACTTGACAGTCTTTTGTGCACACATGAGCTAGACTGGATTTTGTCACTTTACCCTAATGATCCCCCAAGCCCCTGAGAGGTGCCACATGTTTAAGATTGTCACATGCAGATGGAAGTGGAAAATCTCTCTGTTTGAGCCCAACATCTGCATAGCCTAGCCCGCCTCCACAAAGTCACCCAAGTGCACCACAGGTGCTTAAAGCACAGTCAGTTACAGAAGTTTCCTTGTGGCCCTGCAGACACACAGGGGCTGTGGCTGCCTGTGTTAGAAGCTTTGTCCTCTTGAGAGGTGCTGGGAAGTTTGGGAGGCAGAGCCTAGCAGGAGGTCTTCTGGTCACTGGCTGAGTGACTTTGAAGGCTCTTTTCTATCCCACACTGCAAGTTTGTTCCACCACACGGCACTGTCTCACCTCAGACCCCAGTGCTAACCAACCAGGGACTGGATTTTTTTTTTTTTTTTGAGACAGGATTTCTCTGTGTAGCCCTGGCTGTCCTGGAACTCACTTTGTAGACCAGGCTGGCCTCGAACTCAGAAATCCGCCTGCCTCTGCCTCCCAAGTGCAGGGATTAAAGGCGTGTGCCACCACGCCCAGCTGGGACTGGAATTTTTAAATCCATGAGTCTCAGGTGTTTTTAAACAGTGTTTTATTTATTTATTATCATTTATTTTTTAAAGATTTATTTATTGTATGTATATGAGTACACTGTAGGCTGTACAGATGGTTGTGAGCCCTCATGTGGTTGTTGGGAATTGAATTTAGGATCTCTGCTCGCTCCGGTCAACCTCACTAGCTTGGTTCCTGCTTGCTCTGGCCCAAAGATTTATTTATTATTATAAATAAGTACACTGTAGCTGTCTTCAGACACATCAGAAGAGGGCATCAGATTTCATTACAGATGGTTGTGAGCCACCATGTGGTTGCTGGGACTTGAACTCAGGACCTTGGAGGTTGAACTGAAGGAGAAGGTGATGGCAGGAAAGGTGGCACACAGCTGGACTCTCATCACTCCAGAGGGCAAAGGGGCATGATGACTCTAGGCCGGCCTGGATACATGAGGGAAAAGAGCATGATATGCGTAGCCAAAGGGTGGAACTAGGAAGACATGGATGGAAAGCCCACTCTCATGTGAAATATAGTGGAATATCTCAATTCTAACAAGGAAGGGAACATCATATATCAATGAAGAAGAAACAAAAGAAATCTAGGTTAGAGAGCTGGAAGTGGGGAGAGCATAGGGCAATCCCCAAGGGCTGTGCCTTCACTTCCTTTTTGAAATGTGACTGACAGGGGAATGCTACCAAGCCGGTAAAGTGCATGTGGCACAAGCCACAGTGTGGAGGCAACCACAACCCACACGATTGGGACCTTGAGATAAGACAGACTGACAGATAGCATAACAGGGGTTCTGAGGAGAGTTTGGGGCCCCAGCTCCCACTCCCTGGAGGCTCTGAAATGAAGAATCAGGGCCCTTGGGGCACAAGTGTGGCTGGTTTCTCATTATAGCTTTCTGAGGATGGGAAAGTTTCATAGTGCAAGCCAGCAGCCAGGCTCTGAGAAAGAGTGGGAGCAGGATGTGGGACCAACAATACAGAACGCTAGTGTGAACTCACTTCTCCAGGTGAGAAACTCCAGCATCCAGAAGTCAGAGCTAGAGACTCTGTGGGAGGGCAGGGCAGCTCTGGTCTTGAGTCACAACCTAAAGAAACTGGAGAGAAAGGATAGAGGGGGAGAGAGATCTCTGAATCTAATTTCTTTCTTCTTCTTTCTTCTTTGAGCACGACTACTAACAAACCACAACCATCCCCTCCCCCCCCCCGAACGACCAACAAACACTAACCCTGCCTGTCATGATCCTAGCCTTTATATACCCTCTGAAAAGTTCCCAGTACAAACATCACACAATCACAGAAACGATCTGCAGCTGGCAAAACCCTGCCTCTGCTGGAGCACGAGGCAAATCGTCGTCAGCTACTGCGAAGCAGCCCCATATCCCCACAAACTATTTAGTATCATTTCCTTATCTAATAATTCATTCTGATTCCGCTCTCTCTCTCCCTCTTTGAAGGTCTTGGTATGTAGCACAGGTTGGTTTAGAATTTATGATCCTCCTGTCTCACAAGTGCTGGGACCGTGAGCCACCAAGGCTAGTTCCAAGGTTCCATCTTGTAATGCCCTACACAGCATGGCAGAGCAGAAGGGCCAAGTACCAGGGCAGCTGCCCCTCAGGCTGCCTCCCTGGCTGCTACCTGGGTGAGTTTCCGGAAGCAGATTGGCTTGTCTGTCCCTGGTCCTGTGTTTTCCCACCTTGTGTGCATGGACTCTGTCTCTCTCTCTCTCTCTCTCTCTCTCTCTCTCTCTCTCTCTCTCTCTCTCTCTNAGGGTTTCTCTGTGTAGCCCTGGCTGTCCTAGAACTTACTCTGTAGAACAGGCTGGCCTTGAACTCAGAGATCTGCCTGCCTGTGCTTCCTCAGTGCCAGGGTTAAAGGTACGCATGATCATGGCCTAGTGACTACCCAAGTATGAAATACATAACCTCAACTCTCAGTTCTCAGTCCGTCTTTCCACACACACAGATAGTCCTTCAAAATGTTCATTTATCACACATATCACACATGTGCTTATGCCACAGTGTACATGTGGAGGTCAGACAACAGTTTTAGGAGAGTTGGTACCAGATTTGGCAGCAAGCCCCTTTAACTAACCCCTAAATGTAACATATATTTTTTCCAATGTTAGAGATTGAAATCTGGGTCTTGTATATAGGATCTCTCTCTCTCTCTCTCTCTCTCTCTCTCTCTCTCTCTCTCTCTCTCTCTCTCTCTCTTACTTTGTAGATGGGATCTGCTTCTCAGTCAAGGGAACTGATCTCATTACTCGAGTTTTGTTTGTTTCTCTGGCTGGAATTTACTATATAAAACGGCTGTTTTTAATCCCAGTGCTGGGATTAAAGGCATGCCCCACCATGACAAGAGGAACATAGGCGATGACTGAGCTTCAGGTTTAAAGGGAGTGCGAGAGGAACATCATGGGGTGATCTTGTCCACCACTGGACTGCCTCTCTTTCCGTCTGCCCTATGGCTGGTCTGATGAAGTTGTCAGTGCAGTGCGCAGTCTCACCCAGAGAGGCAAGTTCATCTTTTGGGTGGATCTCAGCTTCAGGCTCTCTGCTCCCCCAGCATGAAATTCCTGGGGAAATATTAATTTGTTTTGTTTTGTTTTGTTTTTCAAGACAGGGTTTCTCTGTGTAGCCCTGGCTGTCCTGGAACTCACTCTGTAGACCAGGCTGGCCTCGAACTCAGAGATCTGCCTGCCTTTGTCTCTTGAGTCGCTGAGTGCATGAGCCACCATGCTTCCTGGAAAATTCTCTGGGGTTGTTGTCTCAGTGGTCTGACAGCTGGAAGCAGGGGCGCGTCTGTCTCTTTTTGGAACACCTCTGTTCCCATCAGGTTTGAGTTGTGTAGTCTGATGCAGTTCCCTGTTCATGAGCGTGCATGTGTGGGGATGACAGGTACAAAGGGCTTAGTTTGTATATCTTGGGACCCTGATGCCCTCTGGATGATACCCTGGTTTGGTTTTCATTGTTTCTATGGAAGCATCAGTCACTCTCTATGGAAAGAGTTTTCTCTCTCCCTGAAGTTGACTGCTATACTCTGGTACCTGTAGGTCAGGGTGCGTGTTCTGAATCTGAAAAGCTGGCTTTCTTTTTGTGCGCATCAGGGAAAAAACCTTCCCCTTCTTGCCAGGATTAGAAATCTGTCTGTCTGTCTGTCTGTCTGAGTGGCCTGCTTTTGTCTCTCCATTTCATGTGTGAGATTCTCCTGACTCTGCTTCTTCTGACATCAGTCTCATCCCTGGGCTCAGAGCCTGGTAGGTGTCATGGCAGGACTAGGCAAGGGTGGAGTAAGAGCCCTTTCCATCCATGATTCTTAGGAACAAAGAAAACCATTCCAGAAGTATTTTTTGCTGGTTAAATATTTGGGGTTAAAATCAGGCTATGCTCATAAAGCCCCACTGAAGCTGGGATGAAGGAACTGAGATCATCGTGACCACTTCAAACCAACGATTTGCTGTGAAAAGAATATTGAGGAGATAACTGGTGTGGCCGCCACATTTCCTGGCGTACAAGGGGAAAGTTTGGTGAACATGGCAGCAAGCAAAGATTCAAAAAGTATACATCATATAACCTATCAAGGAAGCCAATGAACTTAATGAGAATAAAGGACCAGGAAGCTGAAGACAGAACAGGAACTTGATGAGTGTGAGAGACAGAATGATGCCCACCAAGGACATCCTGATCCCTAGAACCTGTGGCTGTGCTACCCTATGTGATGGCAGACATATGCGGATGAGATGAAGTGGAAATCCCGAGATGTATATCGTAGCCCCCCTGAATTGTTACACGGGCTCAATAGAATTGCAAGGACCCTTAAGATGAGGCCAAGGGTCAAAGTCAGAAAAAGGAGATGAGATGGCAGAACGCAGGTTGGAGTTTTTCTGTGATCGGTTGCTACGACAAAACACTCGACGCTGGAGCGTGTATAAAGAAAAGAAGATGTATTTAACTCAAAGTGCATGAAACTGAAGAACATCACACCAGCATCTGCTCAGCTCTGGTGAGAGCCTTTTGGTCTCACTATAGCATATCAAATTTCATCAGGAGGAGAATGTTGGCTACAGGGAGATGTCACTTGGATTGGGAGCCAGGTTTGCTCTGTGCAGAACCTGCTCCTGTAGGAACTAGCAGGATTCCTGAGGGAAATTACACAAGTCTGTTCTGGGAGTTACATTCTCATGACCTAATTAACCAGTACTGGGCTGACTTTTTAAAGGTTCTGTCTCTTGAAGGCTACCACACAGAGGCCTAAACTTCCAGCACACTAGTGTGAGGGACATACTCAAACCCCACTAGCTGGTAACTTCTTTTTTAAATCCTTCTTAATTTTTAAAGAATTTAACTATTCAATTATTTTTGGCTTTTTGAGACAGTCTGTCGCGCCTGTCGCTCCTGCCTGCAGGATAGAAGGACTACGACACGCAGAGATTGCTTGCCGAAGCGAAAGGACCCCGAGCCCGAAAACCCTCTGGTTTATATAGCCCTAAGGGGAACGTGTCTGCCTGTGATTGGTGCTTACTTCCNAACCTCATTAGCATCTCTGTGCTGGCTCATCACCGAGCCTGG
>NC_034603.1:29395146-29419100 GCF_900095145.1 Mus pahari | reverse complement strand
GCGCATGCGCCTAGCAAGCTGTTTTTTCTCTCCCTTCCCCCTTTCGGGTCGGGCGCCATTTTGCAATGGCAGAATGTTGTGGCTTGCCACAACAGTCTTATTTTTTAGCCCAGGCTGGCCTGCAATTCATGGCAACCATCTTAGTCAGGGTTTTACTGCTGTGAACAGATGCCATGACCAAGGCAACTCTTATAAGGACAACATTTAATTGGGGCTGGCTTACAGGTTCATAGATTCAGTCCATCATCATCAAGGTGGGGGCATGGCAGCATCCAGGCAGGCATGGTGCAGGAGAAGCTGAGAGTTCTACATCTTCATCTGAAGGCTGCTAGAAGATTGGCTTCCACACAGACAGGATGACAGTCTTAAAGCCCACGCCCACAGTGGCACACCTACTCCAAGGCTACACTTCCAAAAGATGCCAAACATATTCAAACCACTCTAGCAACCCTCCTGCCTCAGCTTTCCAAGTACTGGGCTTACAGGCATGCCTAGCTTGTTCTTTAAGAGTAGGAACTTTGCCTCTGCTGGGCCCAAACTCCTAGGCTACCCAGCCTCCCACCACATACTCTGAGTGCTAGGATTGCAGGTACCTATTTCTATATCCAGTTAGCTTTGGTTTTAGTAACCCAAATAGGATAAAAAGCTGGCAACAATGAAACATCCAAAGCAGGTCCCGGGTGACACTAACCAGTGATATGCACTGCTGCCCACATGAGTGACACTAACTGGTGACAAGCACCTCTGCCTACCCTATTTACAATATTCTAAAAAATATGAGTTCTGGTTTTATGTTGAAAGAACTTGGATTTTCTAGTTTTGTTTTGTTTTGTTTTGTTTTTAAGAACTGCTCATGCCAGTGGCATGGTGTGTTGCCTCCGGGAGCTGGATTGATATAGATCTATGAATGCAAAGGCCATTGTCAGTCAGGGTTCCTTAGTTCTTACTACTGTCCTTTTCCTGTCCCAGGGCTGTACCAGAGACACGACCCTGGGCAGCTTCGTTTTGTTTTTTTAGGCAATGGCAGCTTTTAGAAATGTCCTCAGGTTAGATGACTGGCCACTTGAGACATGCTGGTAAGTGATTTTGTGTGCTGTTTCTTAATCGAAATATATTTTCCAATTTTTCTGCTGATAGAGTGAGAGGAGAGACAGCTCTGCCAGGTGACAGTGGCAGTGAAGAGCTAATCCTATCACAACAATTGTGTCCTCTTAAAAACTTATGTCTGAACCGCAGGAGTGTACTCTTATTTGGAAGTAGAGTCTTTGTAGACGTCATAAACTCAAGACAAAGTCACATGTATTATGATGGGCTTTGATCCCATGACTTCTGTCCTTATATTAAGAGGAAGTAGAGCCATGGAGACCGACCCCAGGAGACAGCCATGATTGCAGAGATGGCAGTCAGAAAAGCCTGCTGCACAAACCAAGGGGGAAGCCGTTATTTTCCGTCACTGACACTAAAATGCCCAAGAAAAAAAAATAACTAAGAGAAAAAGGATGCATTTTGTCTCATAGGTCCCAAGGCCTCAGTCTGCAGTTGGCATTGTGGTGATGGCTATGTTTAGTAGGGGAGAGCTGTTCACTCCATGACTCCCAAGAAATAGAGTGAGACAGGAAGTGGTTAGGGATAAGATAACCCCTAGCCACCTACTTCCTTCATCTTCTGAAGCCTCTATAACCTCCCCAAATAGCACCCCTGACTGGTGACCAAGAACTCGGAGCATAGACTGGAAAGATGTCTTAGGTGTTCAGAGTACTGGCTGTTCTTGCAGGAGACCTGGGTTTGGTTCCTAGCATCCACAGAGCAGCTTACAACCATGTGTTAGTCTAGTTCTAGGAGCTTGGATGCCCTCTTCTGACTGCTTCAGGAGCTGCACACACACGGGTTCACACATGTACACACACAAGCAAAGCTCTCACATATGTGAAATAAAATAGATCTTTAAAAAAATGATATCATTAAAAACATACAGAACAAGAGCCTGTGGGGTGTATTTCACATTCAGTCATAGCAGAAGGGACTGCAAGATTTGGAGGCAGTCACCAGAAGCCAGCAGAAGTGTGTACTAGAGTTTCTCCTGAGTCCCCAAGATGGAACTGCCTCTGCCATCTCCCTGGTTTCAGACCTTTGGGGATGAAGTGTAAGAGAGTAAAATTCTGTTGTTAGAAGCTTCCAAATCTGTGGCCTGTTTCAAAAGCCCAAGGGAACAAGCCGCAGCCCTGCTCCTCCTGAGGTTACCCTCCGTCTTCTTTGGCTGAGGTCATGTTTGTCAGATTTCTCTGCTATGAGAGCTGGCATCTCCCCTTTTCATGCTGTAGAATGATCCTGACCACATTTGAGAATCAAGGATAAGAGATTTTATTTGTTGCCGTTGTGTACGACATTTCTTTTAAAAATGTTTTCATGAGGGCTGGTGAGATGGTTCAGTGGGTAAGAGCACTCGACTGCTCTTCCGAAGGTCCCGAGTTCAAATCCCAGCAACCACATGGTGGCTCACAACCATCCGTAACAAGATCCGATTCCCTCTTCTGGAGTGTCTGAAGACAGCTACAGTGTACTTACATATAGTAAATAAATAAATCTTAAAAAAAAAAATGTTTTCATGAGCCGGGCATGGTGGCGCACGCCTTTAATCCCAGCACTTGGGAGGCAGAGGCAGGCAGATTTCTGAGTTCGAGGCCAGCCTGGTCTACAAAGTGAGTTCTAGGACAGCCAGGGCTATACAGAGAAACCCTGTCTTGAAAAACAAAAACAAAACAAAACAAAAAAGTTTTCATGAAGATGTTATTTTCAACATAAAAGACTTGCATGTAGAACTTTGTTAAACCATCTTACTAATTCTGTATTTTTTCCTGATGGGTGGAACTAATGGACTCCCATGGGCTGAGCACACACTGACCGAGGGGCTACTGTGCTGGATCCCTTTATTCTCTGTGGACTCATCAGCTTTCCCCCATTTGATTTCTTTCCATTGTTTTGAATTATAAATGCAAGCAATGGTTTGCCTCTTCTTTCCCAATATCTACACATCACATTTGTGCTTCATGTCATATTGCTGCAAGCCTCCCAGCCTGGAGTAGTTGAAATGAGGCACAGAGTCGGATTCAGGCCTTAAAGACTGATGGTCTCTGGATGTTCTAGCTAAATGTTTGGTGATAGCTTCTAAAAGGTCCTAAAAGCTTTCTTGCTCTTTCTGAGGGTTAAAAGCCACTGGGGCGGGGAGCAGAATCTTAATGTCCAGCCTGGGCATCTGGCTGTGGAGACTCCCATTCTGAGAAGCCGCCTCTCTGTTCCACACATGCAGTCCTGGTGAGGGAACCCCAGTCACGGATACTACCCGACCCTTTGGTACAGAGCTTGGGGTATAGTCGAGGTGTAAGCAGATACAAGACCTCAATTTTCTGAACTGCGTAATTGTTCTCAAAGTAGGTAAGCAATCTAAGGAGGGCAAATCCCTTCCTCTCTCTCATTTTGTATTAAAGGAGTGAGAAGTGACTGGAGAAGAGTCTTAGTAGATGGCTTATAGGGTGCAAGGATAACACTAGAGACTGCCTTTACCTGCACGGGGACCAAGGGGAGAGTCACAGATGTTGTGAAGGGGTGAGGAGGCACTAATGGTCTTGCTTGTCTGTTTTTTGGTGGTGTGAATAAGAATGGCCTCCATAGGCTCATATATTTGAATGCTTAGTCATCAGGGGATGGTAATACTTGAGGATTGGGAGGTACATCACTGGGGGGGGGGGCTTTGAGGTTTCTAAAGCCCAAGCCAGGCCCAGTGTTTCTCTCTTCCTGCTGCCTGTGGATCTGGATGTAGAACTCGCAGCTACTTCCCCAGCACAGTGTCTACCTGTGTGCTACCATGCTCCCTACCATGATGACAATGGATTAAACCTCTGAAACTGTAAGCCAGCCCCAGTTAAATGCTTTCCTTTATAAGAGTTGCCTTGGTCGTGGTGTCTCTTCACAGCAATAAACACTGACTAAGACAGTCTGTTCTTTTCATGGTGCTGGAATCTAGGGCCTCTCCTATATTAGATTAAGTACTCTACTCCCAGGGCTACAACAATCTTTTTTTAAACCCTTAGATTCCCCATCCCTAAATACTTAAAAACCAAACCCCAAGTCCTGACTCCAGAGTTCCTGGTTATCTGAGGGTGTGGTTTGAATATAAACTGTTGTCTCTCTTGGACTCTTCCGTTGACGTCTTCCTCCACCTGGTAGCCTCACTTTGGAAGGCCGCAGCAGAGAGTGAGTCATGCAAGCATGTCCTTGAAGAGCGTTTTTTTGTCTCTCCTTATCCTGGCTGTCACAAGGCAAGAAACATTCCTCTCTATCCTTCCTTGGACATGGATGGAGACCTCTGAGGCCATGGGCCAAAATCAATCCCTCTCCCCTTCTGTTGCTTTTTGGGATATTTTTGTCACAGCAGCGTGAAACTAACAGTGAGCCAAAATATTTGTTATTCAGGATCAGTTGCCACAGAAGGGACTTTAGCCTCTCTCACAGGAGTCACCTTTGACTTGGATCTGACATCTGTGAGTCAGTCCTCCCGTGCCGGGCTGCAAGTGGGTGGAACCGTGGAGATGCATCTTGAGTTTACAGATGAGGAGAGTAGGGTCCTGGTGACAAGCCTGTATTTTTCCAGGCTGCAGGTGTCCCTTGAGCCTGCATATTCCTGCCACAGTGTCTCCTGTCTCTGACCTTCCAAGACCAGTGAACACTTCTGTGCTACCTGGACAATGTGGCTTGCTTTTTCCCCCTGGTAGGTGTTATGTACTTTAACGGAACAATTGTTGAGAGAGGGGGAAAAAGTTGCAAAGTCCAAACCTTTAGCAGAGTGTGTGTTGAGCTGACCACAAGCTACACAGAAGAGACCTTGAACACCCACTACTGCCAGATCCAATCTTTGGCTGGCCACAGCGGGACCTTTGGCTGACTGTAGTGGGATCATGTCTCAGGACTCTTAAGTCCTTCCACACACCGCTAATTTCTCAAGTGCCCTCTGCTCCCCTGCAGCGACAGCGACTGGAAGGTCCTTGCCTCAGCGCGCTCTTTCCTTTTGCTTCCAGCACTTCTGCAAACTTTTCTGCTCCTGCATTAGGGTGCTGGCTGGCCTTTGGAGATGCGCGAGCCTTGGGGTTGCAGGGGCAAGGGGTGCGTCCAAGGTTGCAGATCCTCGCTGGCGCTGGGCGGGTTTAGGGGAGGCGGCCGAGGGCGGGGACTGGAGTCTTCCAGGCCTGTGGGTCCTCGTGCGGCTTCTGAGCCCTGACACCACGGAGGCCACATGGAGCGCCCGGAGGAGCCTGCTCCTGGGCCGGGAGGCGCGGACGCTGCGTCCGAGCGCCATGGACTACGCCGCTTGCTGCTGTCCGGCTTCCAAGAGGAACTGCGGGCACTCTTGGTCCTGGCGGGTCCTGCGGTGAGTCAGGTGGCCTTGGCTGCAGGCCGGTCCCCGAGGACTGGGGGCCCAGTTACCTAAATTTCAGGGTCTGACTTGGCGGGGTTGGGGACCTGGAGAGCCTGTAGCGGGCCACAGCTCTGGGGATGTGCAGAGCCTAGTGACTCTCCTGCGCCCTGAAGCCAGGGGTTCCTCAAAGTAAAAACACTCAGACTTGGTCTATCTCCAGGCAGAGGCATGAAACAGGAAGGTGAACTGTCACCTTGGAATTAGGCTTTCAAAACTATTTGGAATCTAGAGCCAATGTCTGACGCAGAGCATCCTGTGTGTCAGCTCCTCTTCCACTAACCGCTGCGCTCAAAATCTGAGGTTTTAATGAGGTTCCCTTTGGGTATGAAATGCTTTTATCAGTGGTGTCGACTTTACTCATTAGACTAGGTCTCCCTCAATCTCGGCTCTTAGAAGCAACCGTGGGTTTTAAAACAAAACAAAACAAAACAAAACCCACAGAACCACATCACACATGTGCTGACTCCTGTTCTCTGTCGGTTTGCGGGTTTTCAATCCTCAAGGGTGAAAAAGCTACTTCTCTGGCCAAAAGAATCTGTCTGTGTGTCTGAGTGAATAAGCACTTGGCCAAGAGGCAGACATTCATGCACCTGGGAGCTCCTGAGCCCCGGCATGTGCGCCCTCTTGGCACACATGATAGGGCATAGGGAAGCAAGATCAAAGCCCAGGGCGAAGCCAGCAGCTACAGGTCCAGGAGAGGCGTAGGAGCTTACGGCCCTCTGTGGACAAGAGCTCAGTCTCCAGACTTGAAGTTCAGTTCCTGCGTGGATCTTCCCAGGCGTGTTAGGGAACAGCCCATGAACTCAGAACAGCTCCATTCTTCTTTCTATGAAGTGAAGTGCAGTCAGCTTTGCTGTAACGAATTCTCACTGAGTTGCTGCTGGAAAAGCTTCCTATGAGTCAGGTGTGGTGTGGTAGCTGTGGTGTGCTAGCCGTGGCCTGGAATCTCAGTGCTTGGGAGACTGGGGCAGAAAGGTGACTAGAGCAACTTACTATTCCAAGCCACGCTGGGCTACAGAATGAGCTCCTGCTTCAGAAATCCAAAGAGGAAAAATAGCAGCAGCAGCAGCAGCAGCAGCAGCAGCAGCAGCAGCAGCAGCAGCAGCAGCAGCAACAGCAGCAGCGTCTGGATCTCTCGGCCTCTTCTAGTTACGAGACCCCTAGCTCTAGACTGCTTCTAGTTACGAGACCCCTAGCTCTAGACTGATAGAGAACCAGTTTCTTTTCCTACATGGGAACATGAATGTATACATGTATGTCATTGGTTTCTCACAAACTTAATGCATACTCATTACAGGGGGAGAAAGAAAAGAAGAAAGAACAAATGAACGAACAAACAAGCAAACACAAACCACTAAGACCAACAGAGAAAGGGGGGAGGAGAGGCTCTCAGAGCACTTGGGGGGGGTTTACCTGGGAATTTCCCCTGTGGTCCTTAGCTGGAGAAGCCGGGCGACCCAGTGACTACTTTGCAAGCCTGCCATCAAGATTTCTGTCCCAGTCAACTTAGTCTTTTGTGTATGAGTCCCTTTTTGGTCCTCCATCTCTGTGCCAGCTGCTGGACACCCCCTGCTTCCTAAGGGTTGTGTTATTATCTACTGTCCTATCCTCCTAGGCTCCCCTGGAGAACAGGGTGGCCGAGCAAACCTCCTCTGAGCCCCCACCCCCTTTCTTTCTCTTTACATTTATTTATTTATTTATTTATTTATTTATTTATTTATTTATTTATTATTTATTGTGTGTGGTGGTGGTGTGTGTGTGTGTGTATGTGAATGTGTGTGTGCGTGCTGTAACACACTGGTAGAGGCCAGAGGGCAACTTGCCCGCAGTGGGCTCTGTCCTTTCACCACACAGGTCTCAGGCATTGCATGCAGGTGGTTCCCTCGGGAGGAGGAGGCGCGTTAGTGGCCCAGTTAGTGGCCCAGCCGTCAGGATTTGTACTTTCTCATTTACCAAGTCTCCTCCAGAGAGAGCTTTTCCCAAGATGCTCCTCGTGGACCAACTGTCGTCCTTTACACACATGTATTGAACAAAGCAATAAAGTGCCTCGCTCAAACCCTGAACTCAGTTCTGTGGTCTGGCCCCTGCTTGGCCATCATGCCTTACCTACGTCCAGCTTTCTACCATTCCAGTCTCCTTTCAGAGGCCCAGCCTCAACCTTCTCTCTTCAGGAAGTTCCCTGCCCCTCTCCTCTGCCTGGAGAGTTCTTCGTGTGCAGCTTCCAGCTCAGCTTTACCAGGGTCATGGAAGCATCACTGTTATATACAATGGTCTAGTGAAAGCATTGCACTAGGGTCACGGAGACATCGCTCTTCTCACACGCTGGTATGACTGGTTGTTATTTCAGTCCTGGTTCTGCCATGTGCCTCTGATGACATCATCGTTCGAGAGGACAAGCTGCTGGTTCCATAAGATACGCTCCTGCATTATGTTTCCTTTAGGGGGTATTTTTTTTTTTTTTTTTTTTTTTTTTTTTTTTGAGACAGGGTTTCTCTGTATAGCCCTGGCTGTCCTGGAACTCACTCTGTAGACCAGGCTGGCCTCGAACTCAGAAATCCGCCTGCCTCTGCCTCCCAAGTGCTGGGATTAAAGGTGTGCGCCACCATGCCCGGCCCTTTAGGGGGTAATTATTGTCCCTCGAGAGGTAATCCCCCCGTGAGTGATATGTCTGTGAGGCTCTGTTGTTCTTGAGATCCAAGATGACTGAAGGATCAGAATATGACTGGAGATTTTCAGATGCCTTGGGAGCAGGGCATGACAGAGGCTGAGAGTGAGACGCCTTGGTTGCTGTTATCTTTGTACCTTTATCCTTCTAGGGGATGAGATAGATGGATCAGGTGTTATTGTTTCTTAGCCCGTACTCTGTAAGTGATTAACACGCCTGTGTGTACAGCAGGGCGGACTCTAGCTCTAGGTAAAGGACACAGACACAACTGAGATGCCAGGCTTTTTCCCTGCTCTTCGTTAGCTCAAGGGCCCCTGTGGGGAGGTCAGAGACTTTTCTGCTCTCTATGCAGAAGTGCTCGGCTGTGTTACTGTGCCCTCACATCTTTTCTGACTATGTTTTTCACCCTTCCAAAGTGAAAGAAAAACTCAGACTGGGGACCACAGAACTGGGATCCCCGATGCACTGTGAATGTCAGAGATACGGTTGTGGTCTGAGTTGAGTCGTGTGGCTCTGGGCTGAGCATCTTTGTGTGTACAAGGAAGACTGTCCTGGATGGCGGCTCGGGCTCCTTGCTGTGTTGACCGATTGCTGCTAAGAGTGGACTTTCAGGCCATTGTGGGAGGAGGATGAGTGAGGCCCTTCTAGAGCTCCTGCATAGGCTACTAAACAGGTTGTCACTTGCTCTCCCTCCAAGCACCAGGCACACCCCACCTTCTCCTAAGTGGCAAGGCAAGAAGGGTCTTGCTACCAGGTTTTCTGTAGTGTGACCCTGATGGAAAAAAATGAGCGATTTCCCTGGACTAAAGGGGAAAGAAAGAACCACCATCAGCCTGCTATCTGGGGATGTGGGGGTGGGGGAGAGAGCCAGGGTCTCTCATGTACCAAGTGCGTGCTCCCCCATTGATCTGCACCCTGCCCTACCCTGGTAATGTCTGTGATATGTTTGGCTCTGTCTAACCTGTGACCACTTCAGTTCACTGCTATTTGCACAGCAGCCATTGGGCTATGTGGGAGAGCCCATCCTTGTCTAGAAGCAACATGCCTTCCTCAGCATAGCTCCAAAAACTCTTGGGTATTCTCCACGTACGATCGTTGGACATTTGCATCTTGGCATAGTGCAGAGGTAAAGTGCAGACATTGTAGACTCCCCAGCCTCCTAAACCTCCTAAGCCAGTGCACTGAGATGGGTCAAGGGCCACTTTGAATATCTTCAGATGACTTTACGTCTGTGGCCGGGTGCTCACTCAGAACCTTGCAGCCAAGAGCTGAGAGACAGCAAGTCTCTGCTCCAAAGCCCTGCTCCTTGCAGGGACTGGCTGTGTTCAGTTGGTGGATGAAGTTCTTAGCATCCTCCTAGCAGAGTCGCAGCAGGCCTCTTGAGGAGACTGGGTTAACTGGCCTGGACTTTGAAAGGGACCCCAAATGAATTATATGGACTTAGCTCAAAGTCCCAGGCTTTTGTGTCAGAGATATAAGGAAACTACAGTAGTCATTGGAACGTAAGGCAGGATGGATGTATCTGCCCCGATAGCTGGGCCCTCCTATCTCAATCATCAGTCAAGAAAACGCCCCACAGGCCAAGCTGGAGGGGGCATTTTCTTTGATAGGGTAATTTGCTCTTCCCAAATGATTCTATCCTGTGTCAAGTCGACCTAAAACTATCGAGCACACACATGGTATGCTGAATTCAGCTCGTATGCTTGTTCTCAACAGGGTCTGTGTTTTATTCCCTGGGGAACTGGATGGGCATCATGGTGCTCTCCCTTGTACTGTGGCGGCTGATTCTCATCCTGGCCCCTGCTCTCCTCTCTTTCCAGTTCTTGGCCCAGCTGATGATGTTCCTAATCAGTTTCATAAGCTCAGTGTTCTGTGGCCACTTGGGCAAGCTGGAGTTGGATGCAGTCACACTGGCAATCGCGGTACGTATAAGACTTTCCACAAAGACCTGTAAAGCCGCCTGTTCTGTGCCACTTGCTGCTGTGACAAATGACAATAGCCCAGTGCTTGAATCATGCCGGGTGTTCCCTTACAGTGCTGGGGGTCAGGAGTCTGAAACAGGCTGGTCAGGGTGCCAGCAGGGCTGCAGGTTTAGGAATTTTGCTTTGGGCAGCGTTTCCGATCCAAGGGAAAGAGCTAGTCTGGAAATGGAACGGGAGGGTAGGGTTTAGATCCAAACCTGAAATTGGCAGGCGCCCCAGATTCTCTCTTTGTTGGTGGATGCAATCCTCAAAGTCAAGGAGATATGCCACCGGTCTTTGCCAGAGATTGGTAAATGTCCCCTCCAGCTTGGCCTGTGGGGCGTTTCTCTTGACTGATGATTGATAGGGGAGAGCCCAGCCCACTATGGGCGGTGCCACCCCTGGGCTAGCAGTCCTGAATGCTATAAGGAAGAAGGTTGAGCATGCCTTAAGAGCAAGCCAGGAAGCAGCATTCCTCCATGGTCTCTGTTTCAGTCTCTGCTTCCAGGTTCCTGCTTGAACTCCTGCCCTTACTGCCCCATCAACTGATTTGGTTTAGTTGGTGGTGTGCTTCTTTAGATGTTCCTGTTCTCCTTACCCCTCCTTGTCCTGACCTGTCCCTACTTGCCTGGTCTCTAGGCAAACCCTGTACCACTGAGCAATACCCCCAATTCCTTATTTGAATCAGAGGCAATATGAGAGTACCTAAGCCTAAACCCCAAGCAGGTTTCTACTGACTGAGATCTTGTGAGAAGCCAGCCCTTTCAGCAGGCTGGGCTCGGCTATTGTCCCAATGAACCTTGCTACAGATTCAGTGAGGTAGAGGCATGAGACCCCCTCGAGCTACTTCCTGATACCAGGGAAGGCAGGTGTGCGGGCGGGCGGGCGGGCGGGCGAGGTCTCCAGCAGGCGCTGGTCTTGACAATGTGTTTGCTTCTATGTCCTTCATGGGATCCAGGGGCTTGGCCAGGCCACACAGGTGAAACATTTATCTGAAATGAAGGGTGGGAGTGTCTTGAATTCCTCTGTGCCTTTTAGAATATTTGCACACTTTAACCAGTTGAACACAACCTAATCTGAAACTCCAAAATCCAAACTGTGCCAAAAATCTGAGGTCCTGTGTTGTGTCACATCAATGCTAACGTTGTGTGGACCTTTCAGACTATGGAGTTTGGGATTAGAGATACTCAGCTAGTCCTTAAGTCTCAAGCGAGCAGATTCACCTCCAGACTGCTGCTGTGTCGCACTGTGTTCAGTCAGCCGTTGCTCTGAAGTTGAAAGTGCAAAATAGCCAAGACTTTAAAAAGGCTGTTAACTAAGGCTATTAACTGTGGCCTGGGTTTTCAGTGTCCCTCTCTGAGCTAGCAGATCCAAGGGGGTTGAGCAGGTGCTCTCAGAGGGGGCTGGTCACACTGTGGTTCTCATCTACAGGGACAGAATGGGCCTCCTTTAACTCACTCTCTGTTCTCTTCTAGGTTATCAATGTCACAGGCATTTCGGTGGGACATGGCTTGTCTTCTGCTTGTGACACCCTCATCTCCCAGGTAAATGGCGGTGACCACATTCTCAGGGACTCCAGACATCTTTTCTTTGGTGTAGGTGGAGGAACCCCACCAGAAGAGGAAGGGTCACATGCACACACAGACGAGGAACTCAGAGCAGCACGTCCCTGCCACCCTTTGCCAGCCGTACACGGTTCTCACTGCTATTGGTGAAGTGTGGCCGGGGTTAACCCTGGCGAAAGGGCTGTTCTGACCAGGCGGTGGTGGCACACACCTTTAATCCCAGCACTCAGGAGGCAGAGGCAGGTGGATCTCTGTGAGTCTGAGGCCAGTCTGGTCTCCAAAGCAAATTTCAGGACAGCTAGAGCTACACAGGGAGATCCTGTCTCAAACAATCCCCCCCCCAAAGTGTTGTTTCGCATGACTGCTCACCTTTGACCAGACAGGGGACCTGTGTAAAAATGCCTCCTAACACTTCCATGTTGGAGTTTGGTGTAGTCCTGGCGTCTGAAACCGAGTCTACTTCAGGGTTATCTGGAGGGCTTGCCAAAGCACAGGTTGCTTTTGGTGACTGTTAGCATCCTCCAGGGCCCTGGTATTCCAGCTTTCATACAGGTATTCTTTGATTATGATGAGTTACATCTGGATAGATCCACCCTAAATGGAAAATACCCTAAGCTGAAAAATGCATTGACTTTCCCTCACCTAGCAGACACCCCAGCTCAGCAGCACGGAGCACAGCTTGGTCCCCTTGTGATCTCTAATAAAATAAAATAAGGTTGGTTTCTACGACGTGTGTATTTCTTTGCACCAGCCTGGAGTTGAAAAGTTAAGCCATCTTAAATAGGGTGCCTTTGGTACTTGCTAGTCCCACTGGTGTGTGTTCCCTTCCATAGCTGGTCTGAAAGCTCCCCCAGACATGTTACTGGACTGGACAGAAAGCTGGGAGACACCGGAACCTTCTGGCTTCTGTGAGTTGGTAGGAGCTGGTGCCCCACACGACTGGCCATTGGCCCAGTTCCTACTTTAGTAGGTCTGGAATCAAGCCCAAGAATCTTCATTTCTAACAAGCTTCCAGGCAGTGCAAACCTGACAGCATACTAGAAGTGCACGGTACCTTTCACATGACATTGCTACTTGGGTCCTAGCTTGGGACAGCCATGTGTAGCATACATGTGCGATGCTGGGCAGTGCGGAAAGCCCGTCTCTCAATCGGCTGCATGATCTTTTCCTAGGGAGGATGGCCAAGCCGCTTGCTTCCTTACGAGGCACGGTGGAAGGGTTCTGAGGGACAGCTGGGGTGTACCACTTCTGTTTAATGGAGTTGTTTGCCTGTGTTCTCCAGACATACGGGAGCCAGAACTTGAAGCACGTAGGGGTTATTCTGCAAAGGGGGACGCTCATCCTGCTCCTCTGCTGCTTCCCCTGCTGGGCACTCTTCATCAACACCGAGCAAATTCTGCTGCTCTTCAGACAGGACCCGGATGTATCCAGGTAAGGGAAAGTGGTAGGTTGGGCATCATCTCTGTAGAAAGCTCATCCAGACTGAGTCTCGGGGGTGACAGACAACAAGCTCTCACACCAAGGTGACTCTTCCCAGGCATCGATACATTGTATATCTGGCTTGTAAGACCTGGAATCCCTCTCATCACCCTGGTTTCCAGGGTGGAGAGGTTTTTTTTTTTTTTAAGACAGGGTTTCTCTGTATAGCCCTGGCTGTCCTGGAACTCACTTTGTAGACCAGACTGACCTCGAACTCAGAAATCCACCTGCCTTTGCCTCCCAAGTGCTGGGATTAAAGGCGTGCGCCACCACTGCCCGGTGAGAGTTTTGAGTGGAATTGTTTTCACAAACATCTTCCCATTGGGATGGCAGTCTGTGGATTGTTAGTGCTTAGTGATTTCTGACCACAGTTGGAATTAAAATAATCTTGGTACTATAGATAACTTCTCTAGGCCTCTAGTCCTCACATCCCCAGAGGCTTGACTGGTAGAGGCGAGGCCTGGGCATTAACTTTCAAATCTTCCATGGGTGAGCTGCTGTGTGTAAGAGCCACTGGCTTAACTGATTAAGATCTTTGAAAAGTGCTTGCCCCATGCCAGTAGCTCTGAACCCACAAGTACTTGACACTATCTGAAGACATGTCTGAGTATCTCATTGGGTAGAGGGTCTTGGGAAATAGTGTGTAGTGCCTTGAGCAGCCCCAATAGCCAGGGACTGTTCAGCTGCCAGTGTGAGGCTCAGGATCCCTGCCACAGATCTTAAGATTGGAAGAATCAGGAAGGCAATCCAGGCAAGATGATGGGCTGTGTGTAGCTTTGCATTTGCTCCAACAACTGATGTCCATTTATTTAGGAGGAACCAAGAATGCACCAGTGGTGGCCACTGTTCCATTCTGACTCCTCCTGGGGGAGGTGGCCTCTCTCCTCATTGTCACTCTCCTCTATTGTACAGGCTCACCCAGACTTACGTCATGATCTTCATCCCAGCACTTCCTGTGAGTTTGCACGGGGTCAGAGACTCCATTCTCTGGTCCTTGGGTGAAAATTGGCTGGGATGTCATGAGCTTAGTCTGACATAATTCTCACACATGACATTGGTTCATCAAGGACACGAACTTTTAATTATGTTCCTTAAGGACACACCAGCATTTATCACCCCCAAACAAAAGAAAATCTCGGATGTGGGACATTGCCTTGACTCTTATACTTGGAGTATCCCCGGGGCATCCAGCAGAAGAGGCCAGAATGTTTCTTTTAAGGGGTAAAGTCTTAATCCATCTCAGGACTTCCGAGGGCATCACTTTGACCTTTAGACGGTTGTGTGTGATCACACGATCTGCAAGAGTGTGTTAATGTTTAATAACCAGTTGTAGGTGGTCAATGAACAGTTAAAGCTAGGTTGATTGAATTAAATAGAGGGGCTGGGTGTTGGCTGGAACTGCCACAGGCTGGAGGCTTAAACAGCAGAAATTGATTTCCTCGCAGTTCTGAAGGCCAGGAATCCAAGATCACTGTTTGAACCTGGGTGGTTTCCCTGTGGCCACTGTCCTTGGCTTGCAGGTGTTCCCTTTCTGTTCTCATGTAGCATGGCTCTCTCTTCTTGTGAACACCCCAATCCTGTTGGATTAGAGCCCCACCCCAGTGCCTTCATTTTGATTTAATCACCCTCTAAATCTGGTTACATGTGGGGTTAGGCTTCTGTGTGTGTGAATTTGAGGGATACGGCCTGCCATAATTGGTGACCATTTGCCCTCATAATTGACATGGCACTTCTTAGTTCATAGTACATTTTTATTTATTTTTAATATTTACATTGCTGGGAATGGAGCCCAGTATCTTGCATGCTAAGCGAGTCCTCCATCACTGAACTATGCCCTCTAGCCCTACCCCATAAAACCACTTGAATGTGACATCTTTCCATTATCCTACCAAATAGAATGATAGGCTATACCAGGATGTCAGTGTGTGCCCAAGGAGACAGTGTCTCCTTTTGCTAGACAGGGACTGAGGGTGCACTGCTTTTATTTTGGGGACAAAAATACCCAAGAGAAGCAACTTAGATAAGGGCTTACTTTTAGCTCCCAGTCCCATGATGGTGTGACTGGCTTCAGAAGCCCAATGGCCCACCCAGGAGTTAGAGTTGAGGTCTGTAGGGCCAGGCAGAACCTGTGGCCCTGTATGTCCCAGATAAGTCACCATGTCCCAAAGCTTCCACGACGTCCCCCAAACAGCCCAACTGCCTGAGGACCACACACTTATAAACACACGAACCTGTAGGAGACATTCCACATTCAATCTAGGGCTAGAACTTCTTGGGTTGTGTTTATTTACATAGAGGTTTCATGAAGTCCCTGGAGCAGATAGTACCTGTTCCAGGTTTAGATGAGGCTTTGTGGAACGGAGGGTAGCCAGGGTGGCTGGAGGGGGACAGGGACAAGCCTGCCATGTCACCCAGATCTCTGCCGAATGGCCAGGCTGCAGAACTAACCCTGCCCTCTTGTTCTCTTGTAGGCAGTCTTTCTTTATACGTTACAGGTTAAATACTTGCTCAACCAGGTAATGTGGGGTGCCCTCTTTCCTTTAGGGGGCTGAGAATCTGGGAGAGCAGGGTGGAGGGGGGTGGCCTGTGAGAGCCTCTGAAAGAGGTTTTCAGGGTTGTACACATAGGGCTTTGCTGTGAGGAGATTTCCTAAGTGACATCAAGGAGTGAATGAAGCATGATTCTTGGCTCTGAAAATTTGTATCTGGTTCCCACTCAGAAATATTGCCATTGGCCATGTGAAGGTGAGCACGTCTGTGTTCTTTGGCTCTTTACTGGCGGGACGGTCCTGTCTGCTGTCTAAAGGGCTGAGGGTCAGAGTTGCTTGGCTGGGTCTAGGGAGTCCACACCTCTGCTCAGTTCATCTAAGGGCTGCTACTTTCTGGGGCAGTGGATGTTAGAGCTCAAATGTTATTGAGAACAGAGAATGGTCAAGACTTCCTACATGGCAAACAGCAATGTTTGCCTAAGGTCCTGGGAATGGTAGCCCTGCTTGGTGTGGGTGAGTTTAAAAAGACAGTGTATGATATAGGACTGTGGACTTCCTTCTAGAAAAACCGAGGTAACAGAGGAACTGGGCTACACATTCCTGTCACACAGGCAGGCTTTCTCTAGTGTGTGTGACAGGGAGGCATGGAAGAGGGTAGAGAGTGGCAGGGATGGTCCCCATTTACTGGATACTGGTAAGGTATCATACTTTATTATGACTAGAGCTAAGAACTTGTACTAGTTGAATACAGGTGGTGGGAACAGCATTTCTAAGTGTTATTCGGGGTGTCTCTTCTCTGTCTAGATCTTTGCACGAACCAGGTACAATCTGCAACATGTCACAGTGGCTCCTGCTTGTCTTTCTGTCTCCTGACAGTGTGGGGACCTTTTATCTCATGGATGGCGGAGGGACAGAGAGTGTGAACGTGACACTCTCTAGTAGCTGAGGCTGAGGGAAGGACCTATAGTTAGAGCATTGTAGCTGAGAGGGGCTGGGACTGGGACCTGAATTATGGTGGGCTAGTGGGGCTCTAGAGTCTTCCCAGGCAACAAATGTCAGACACCAGTCTCCAGGCAGGAGTGCTGAGCGTAGCCAGGCTGCTGCAGCTGAGAAGACACAGTTCGCAATGGCCTGAGAGGAGTGGGCTGGTTGGTCTGCTAGAGCGTGTGGCATTTGGGCTGGCAATTGGGCTGGTAGAAAACAAACCAGTTTGAGGTTCAGAGATGAGAGTTATGAAAAGGGTGGGCTGACAGTGGTCTAATAGGAGAAAAGAACTGCCCAGGAGGTGCAGGACACACGGTGATGGGTGGGCTCTGTGGACTGCGAGGGTGGTGGGCTTTGGGAGAGGCAGGAGTGTTTTAGCACAAGCATACTGCTTGTTTGGGGGACATCTTCCCCTGGAAGAGAGCCGAGTTTAGGAAGGAAGAGAGGAAAGACAGGACACACTAAGATCTGTAGGCACCGGCTGAGAGGACCTTGGCAAAGAAGGGAACAGATCTGGACCTCCTTTGGCCTTGAGAAAGGCAGCTGCTTCCTGCATGTCTCCAGTTGTCATCTATAATAGTTGCATGGCTTCCATAGCTGCCTTGAGGCAATGGGGAGTATGTGATTCATCTTGGCCTGCCGCCTCCTCCACACTCTATAGCTGGCGGCCTCTGTTTTTTCTCCCTCTACTCTGTCCATCACAGGTTGTTGTCCCTGTGGCTTTACCTTTTCTTTCACTTTCCTGTTTGGTCAGTCACCTAGTCCTATGGGTCTTGTCTGTCATTTTCTTTCTGTCGCAAGTTATCTATCTAATTATCTGTCTGTCTGTCTGTCTATTTATCCAATGTGTGTGTGTGCTGTCATTAGGTAATTTCCTACTTCTTGTAATTCACTCCTTGTCACTCCGGTAGCATCTTATTTACCAGGCTTGCTCCTCTCTGCTTACCCCGGGCCCCTCAAATGCAGTCTGGCTGCTTTTCCACTCCTGAGATGTGAAGCTGATTACAGACTCCCTCACAGGAAAGTCACCAGGAGCTCATTCTCCCGATGACCATGGAGCTCACAGAACTGTCACACTGTAGTCTTGGTCCTGTCACCTGGAGACAGCCAGGGACAAAGCTGCAGTTGAGTTCCGTTCATTTATTCATGCATCAAGGGCCCAGTGGTGTTGGGGTGTCTCATCAGACCAGGGGGAGGTGCGCGAAGTAGCCAGGAGTGATGGTGCATGCCTGCAATCCTAGCATTCAGGACACAGAGGCAAGGGGATTATGAGTTCAAATTCAACCTGGGCTATATAGTGAAGTCCTGCCTTATAAAAGTAGTTTATAGATAGTTATGACCAGGTAAGAAAGCCTTGGTTTGCAGGCCCAGAGCACAGCAAGGCCCTGCGTGACGGGGGAGTTGCGAGGGTCTCTCCATCTGGAGACCGCAAAGCTGAGGGAGGCGTAGAGGTAGGTGCGTGCAGATCGCTGTGTCGAGGGCCTCGTGTGTGTGTGTGTGTGTGTGTGTGTGTGTGTGTGTGTGTGTGTGTGTGCTGGGGATGGGAGTCAGGCCCTTGGGAATGTGAGGCAAATGTCATTTTACAAACTGAGCTATACCCCCAGCCCAGGTCATGTTGATCTAGGCAAGAGTAGAGCGTTTTCTTTTTCCCAAAGCAAAAGTTTGGATAGACTATGATTCTCATATCAGGATCTCAGTGAGGAAGTGGGGGCTGATACCTATGTGGAGAAGCAAGGGGCTGGTGTCCCTGCTCCGCGTGCACCCGCAGCTCCAGCCCCACTCCGCATGCACCCGCAGCTCCTGGGCTTCACCCTCCTGATGCATGTGAGGGCAGGCATGTAAGGTCAAGTCCTTACTCCAGTGTAATTTTAAGTCAACGCCCTAAATATTATTTTCCTTTTTCTACTTTTTTTTTTTTCTTCAGTGCTGAAGGCATAGCCCAGGGCCTTGTTGCTCAGGGCAGAGACTTGACCACTAAGAAAGGCCCCATTTTCTTTGAGTTCTTTTGGATTTTTTGTTTTGTTTTGTTTTCTATTTGGTGACAAGGTGTTCTAGTTATTCTCAGTTGTGATAGAGTCTCGATTAAAACGGAACTGGAAGAGGAAAGGGTTTCTCTGGCTTACAAGCCCTAACCACAGTTTATCGCCGAGGGAAGTCGGTGGACTGAACTCAGGCAGAAGTGGAGTAGAAACCAGGAGGAAGGGTGCTCACTGGTTGCTCTCAAGGCTGAACCTGCTTCCTTACACAAGCCAGGACCACCTGCCTGGAGTGGCTCCGCCCACAGTGGGCTGGCCCTTCACGTCAGCCATCAATCAAGAAAATACCCCAAAGCCACGCCCCTAGGGCAACATGGTGGAGGCAGTGCTTCAGCTGAGCTTCCTTCCCAGGTGACTTTAGTTTGTGCTAAGTTGACCAAAAAGTAAAAATAAAGTAAATACAAATAAAAAATTAACCAGAACACTGAGTCCTCCTGTCTAGCTCAGGATGACTTTGAACTCAAGATCTTTTTGCCACCATCTTCCCAATGCTGTCACCACAGGCCCCAGCCCTCCCTCATCCTGAGTGTCTGTGCACCACATGTGTGCCTGGTGCCAGCGGAGGCTAGAAGGGGGCATTGGGTCCTTGTAATGGGAGTTAACAGATGGTTATGAGCTGCAATGTGGGTGCTGGGAATGGAACCTGAGCCTTCTGGAAGAGCAGCGGGTACTTTTAACTGCTGAGCCATCTCTCCAGCTCCTCCCCAGCTTCTTAATGTGAGGCATGAGGTGGGGAGGACATTATTCCTACTTCTTAGAGTCCACTATGAAGGAGCCTGTGCTCCGTCTCAGAAGGAAATACAGTCTCACAAGGTCTTTGATGCAGACTACAAATGCCAGTTTGGGCCGAGAGAGGATCAGCCTCTTGCACTGCACACAGCCGAGAGGGTCCCTGCTTCTCTCCCCTCTCTGCTGCCTTTTCACCTCCTACCCACTGGTGGCCAGAGCTCTCCCCAACCTTTACTCACAGCAAAGAGGAGGACTGAGGGGGGAGGGGAGAGTGGGAAGGTCAGAGGCCCAGGGTGGTATCCACAGGGGGCTGCTCCTGTTATGCCCAAGTCCCCTGGGGCTTCCACATGTGAAGGTGACCATCACTCACACCTCCTCCTTCCAGGGCATCGTTCTGCCTCAGATCATGACGGGCATTGCAGCTAACCTTGTCAACGCCCTGGCCAACTATCTGTTTCTCTATCACCTGCATCTTGGGGTGACGTGAGTCCAGTTTCCTCTTGGGTGGTGGTGGAGGGAGTGGGGGAGGTTTTCCAGGGAAAGAGGGTAGTTCAGCAGGTGTGGGTGTGACCTTCTGGAAAGTGCTGTCAGAGTGGAGGGGATACTGCCCTAAACAGAAGTAACCTCAGGGCCTACGGTGGAGGAGGACACAATGAAGGATACATGGCTTCCCAACTCACTGGGTCGGGGTGGAGAAGGTGGAGCACAGTATTCACCCACAGCTGCTGGGTTTCGCAGGGGTTCAGCGTTGGCCAACACCATCTCCCAATTTGCCCTGGCCATTTTCCTGTTCCTCTATATCCTCTGGAGAAGACTGCACCAAGCCACCTGGGGAGGTAAAGACCACCTTTTGAGCCTTTGACTGTGGCTTCTGCCTGCAGGTCAGACATGTTGTAAACTCATCTGTTGCACCTGCAGGGTGGTCCTGGGAGTGTCTGCAGGACTGGGCCTCCTTCCTGCAACTGGCTATCCCCAGCATGCTCATGCTGTGCATAGAGTGGTGGGCCTATGAGGTCGGCAGCTTCCTGAGCGGTACGTATGCAGATGGATGACTGGTGGGGACCCTGTGGCTGGGGCAAGGCGTCAGCTGACCGTCTTTACTAGGTATCCTTGGCATGGTGGAGTTGGGAGCCCAGTCCATCACCTATGAATTGGCTATCATTGTATACATGGTAAGTGCTCAAGACCCTCCGTGGTAAAGGGGACCTGTTTTCTATCCTGAGAGTCCTACAGTGAGCAGAAGGCATTGGTGATATTAAATAATGCGGTCCGAGATGGTTCCTGATGTAAAATGCTTTCCTGGAGCTGGGACCTGAGATATGGACATGTAATTTCGGCTGGGCAGAGAATGAAGCAAGAAAGTCACTAGTTCAAGGCTGGACTGCACTAAGGAGTAAAGAATAAGACGGGTAGGGATAGCTCAGTGGTAGAGCATTTGCCTAGTACCCATGAGGCCTTGGGTTTGATCCTTGACCTACTCCCACACAAAGTCCTCTAGGAGCTGGAGAGGTCCTTTATGCCCCAGTATGGTCAGGTATCCCTGTAGGCAGCAGGAGGGGTGGGCAGAAACCCAACAGATCTGCTTATTCTGTCTCTGACCCCATTCAGATGTAAAGTAAGTGACTGTGTTTCCACACTGTCAGAATCTTTTCCTTTGTCCCAGTGCCCTGGTGCCCTGGGGTGGAGTGTTAAGGAACTGAGAGCTAGTCAGCCAAGGTCAGATATGTGCTGGTTATCTCCTGGAAAGGCTGGGGACGGGAGGGGGGAGGGTAGTGTACTCAGAAGAATGGAAAGTAGGGACATGGACAGATATGTGTACACCATGCTCTCAGAGGCTTTACTGGCTGTAGGTAAGGGGCACTGCCTGAGTGTTGGCCCATCGGTGAAGGAATGGGTGGGCCAAGTATGGAGCGTGTGCACAGAGAAAACTTGGAGCATGCGCACAGAGAAAAGTTGCTCACCCTTAAACGTGAAGGAGACTCTGCGGTGCTAGAAAATACATTATTAGAGGCTTCTCTGTCACTTTGTTTCACAGAAAGCTCCAACCTGAAATTCTGTAGGCCTAGATTTTATAGCATGCATCCCTTGAGACAGAAAGCTGAAGAAGGGACAAAAGTGGCGGCGGGGTGTAGTAGAGAATATCTAACATACTTGAGGCTCATGCTAAGGACAATGCAAAAGAAAAAAAAATTAATGGAGAGGAAGGGGTCTTCATAGTACGGAGAAGGACTCAGCCAGCTAGCATTTTACCATCTGTTGTTTATATTTAAAATATACAAAGTCTATACATTTTCTTGGGTTTTGGTTTGTTGTTTGTTTTTGTTTTTCCTGGCAGTGTTGGGGATCCAAGCATGACGGGTTAATGCTCTCCCTCTACTTGGGGGCATATATTTTTATTTTCACTGTTTGTAGAAGACATTTTTAATCTGTACCTCATGTTTATACACCTCATATTTTAGCAAATTTAGTTAAGTACTTTAGCAAATTTAGTTAAGTACATTTATCAGTGCCTGAAGTCCATGAGCCCATTATCTTTAAGTTAATCTCTTACTACCCAGTATTCAAATTCGTAATATTTCAATAAGATCAGCAACTCCTCAGGATACCTCCTAGGACGAATATCTTTATGTGATTTCCTAACCTTTTTATCTTTAAGATAAATGCTTATAGATCCATGTAGAAATATGTATATGCTTTTTACATATCTTGTCCTCTGCCCACTACAGGCTCAGAAGAGCATATTCATATTTCTTTCCAGTTAAATGAAGGATATAAACCTTCTCTACAGATGTGCCACATCTGTAGATGTGTACACAGCATCACGTTTATGGGCTCCCTGTTTGTTTGCCATTACTTGTTCTAATATGGTCTCAGTAACTTTCCCCCCTGGCATAAAGGAGACATGTCCTGTTAAAGTCTTTTAATCATTAATGTCCTTTAATTGGGACTAGAACTTTGCTTGACCTTTCTTTGTCTCTCTCAACTGGGTCATTTCCCCTGAAAGTGTTATAGCTGTTTCATTCTAAATGCATCCAGACTCTCCTTTGTGGAGGAAATTCTATAAGACATGGTGTCTTGTCCTTTTAAGGACACCATACCAGGTCTTACAAAGTATGGATGTTAACTAAAAAGCCGATAGCTTTCTTCATGTTATATTCCTGTCCCTCCGTATGGAGAAACTGTGGGTTGGAAAATCTGTTTGCCACTGTAGTGACCTTGAAGGTGGGACGCTAACCTCCCATTTCTTCTGTTTCTCAATCTGTGTTATTAGATTTTCTTTAACTCTTGCCTTAGGTATCCCTACCTGTAAGGCAACATACATGCTCAAATAAGTGATTAACTTTTAAAAAATGATTATTAGTGACTCAAGTGGTAAATATGCAGATATTAATGGAAAATTCTAGTGAATATCCACCACCCGAGAGGCACAATATTCTAAGCAGTGGCTGTGTGAGCCCTGTAATGTCCCCATCACTAGAATCTTTGTACAGATAAAACAAAACATCAGAGGTTAAGTAATTGGCGTAGTGTCTCATGGGTAATAAGGACAGATAGAGGTGCCAGAATGTGGATCCAGGAGTCCTGGCTTCAGAACCCCGTCCGACCTATAAGACAATGTCTCTTCCTGGCATTTTCTTTAGTAACTTTTCTTCTTTGTAAATCAAATCTCTCTGTCCTTCAGAACAGACACTAGAGTGGACTCTGGTCAGCCCATCCCAGGTCCCCTATATCCCAGGGGACAAATGGGGTCCTCTCTTCCATAGCAGATGTTGGAAACTGCAGAAAAGCCTAATTTGTCCTGAGAACCCTGACTTGGAGATATAGGTTACTTAACAGCCCGGAGTAGGCCAAAGAGATGTTGAAAGTGTCTGTCTTCACAGCCCATAGGTTCACGTTTTGCCAGTGAGGTGTAAATCACAGGCCATTCTGTCTGTGGTGTCTCAAAGTGAAGCTTTACTGTGTTTTCTCTCATTTCAGATCCCTTCGGGCTTCAGTGTGGCTGCCAATGTCCGGGTGGGAAATGCACTAGGCGCAGGAAACATTGACCAGGCCAAGAAGTCCTCAGCTATTTCCTTGATAGTCACAGGTACCTGAACCCCTGGTTCCTGGCGCACCTGCACCCCACTTTCTGTGACCTCCCTATTCACTGTGACATTTCTTCTGACCCTATACCTCCAGAGCTCTTTGCTGTGACCTTCTGTGTCCTGCTGCTAGGCTGTAAGGATCTCGTGGGCTACATTTTCACTACTGATCGGTGAGTGCTGGGATTCTCGTGACACGTGGGATCTCCGATAAAGAAACAGATCGGATGGATCTCACCAGGATGGGCAGCACCCCGTAGCTGCACTTTGGAGAGGTGCTCTGAGTTGTTTGCAAGATCAGAAATCTCCCTGATATTCCTTGAGAAGGACCTGATTTCAGAGATGGGAAACCAATTTATAATCTGGTTCTCAAGTTAATGGGAATTGGTGATGGCAATCTGTTTAGGAGGGACATGATAGCATGATAGTTATAAATCTTTAAAAGCTTCTTTATATTATAAGTAGTGTGTGTGTGTGTGTGTGTGTGTGTGTGTG
>NC_034603.1:29385514-29395125 GCF_900095145.1 Mus pahari | reverse complement strand
AGAGAGAGAGAGAGAGAGAGAGAGAGAGAGAGAGAGAGATCAGAGGATAATTTGCAGGAGGAAATTCTCTCCTTCTACCCTGTGGGTTCTAGGACTGAACTCAGGTCATCAGACTTGAGCCATCCCCCCCAACCCTCGTGGTTTTTTGTTTTGTTTTGTTTCAAGTCTTTCTCACACTATCTGTTACATTTTCAGACAGAGTGTGCATTGGTAGTTTAGTGGCAGAATTCTTGCCTGCAGGTTAGTTGGACATCCTAAGCCCCTAATTTCTTTAAAAACAAAACAAAACAAAACAAAAAACCCTTCAAAGTCTGCAACTGTTTTAGCACCAGCCTACTACACCCAGGAGATGCATTTGTCAGTTCAGCGTTAACAATATGAATAGGATAAAATGAATGGAAACAGATCGATGCCAGCCAACTGCTGATAGAGCTCTGAGAAGTGCTGTAGCTCAGAGCTCCCAAGAGCTTGAAGATGCCAACCAAGAGCTGCCCCTGGTCAAAAGCAAGGAGTGGGTCTGAGCTGTGTTGCAGCTCTGCACATATCCAGGGCAGCTCTGCACATATCCATGGGGTGCTGGGTGTCCTTGAATCTAGGGGCTTAAACTGTTGTGGGAGCAATCAGGTCCTCATCTGCAGCCTGGCGGTGGAGGCTCTTGGAGGCTGAGGGAAGAACAAGTCCCCTCTGCCTACAGTTGCAGGTGGAGTCCTGGAGGCTAGCTCACCTGAGCTCCCTGCCAAGGAAGCCTCATGTCCTGGGGGTGTCTGTCTCAGGTGAGTGTGTCTCGGTGAATCCTGAACGCACTTGTCTCTTTCTTCTCCACTGAATTCCAATGCCCCCTGTACTGGAAACCCAAGTGTATAGGCTGGGACAGGCTTAATGTTGGTATGAAGGTAGGATCAGCGATAGCAGTAACTGAAGAAGAGTGGTCAAACCTGGAGAGGAGGTTCAGAACCCAGAACTCTCCAAAAGATGCTGGAGTTCACGATCAGATGTGTCTGTCTCCACTGATACTTGTTGAAACATTTTGACCATTTCCAGAGCTCCAGAAGGACTCCTGACCCCTGACTCTACCCTCCTTATTCAGCCTGGATGTTTGTTTGTTTGTTTGTTTTCTTCTGCCGCAGCGGCTGCACCAAACAATTATCAGCAATCAGCTTTCAGGTGTGAGCTTGTGGACTGCAGAAGGCTACTCGATGGCTGCTACTAAGCTCAGGGATTGGGGCGTGCACCCTAATAATATGCGCAACACATGTCAGTTTTGTGTATAGACCTATGTCTCCTCCCCAAGATATCCCATAATGTCTATACAAATACTCCAACCTCTCGATATTTCTGAAGCCTAATGCACGTTGGTCCCAGGCAATGAATCGGGATGCTCAACCTGGTGACTGGAGTCATGTTGGAGTCTCAGATCTGTCAAACGGCCTGGTTTTTAGAGTTTTGGGACATACATTGATGTTAAAAATCATGTCAGTGAGCTGTCTTAAAAGTCATGGCGCTGGGTTGACGGCTGAAGAGATGAACAAATCCACTCTGTCCACTGTAGGGATCTTGTTTTCCTTAAGGAGGTTAGCTTGGATGGTCTCACTATATAGAAATGTCGTAGAGGTCCTCCTTATTGTGGGATAATGATTAGCAACCACAGATCGCAAACTGGTTTTTTCTTTGTGGATTCAAAAAGCTACTGGGCCAGACACAGCTGCCTCCGTTTCTTTCTCATCTGTTTCTCTTTTGAAGGTAGGCTGACAATTTCTCAGCCCCAGATCATATTCTATAGATTTCTTACTTCAGAGTGGGCGAGGAAGGCAACCATAAATAGTTCTCATGTTTTTCTTTCTCAAAGGATGGGCATGGAGTCAGATTAGGGATTGGGCCAGGCTTGGAAGTAAGAGAGACTTCCTATGCTTCCCACCAAATGAATTCTGTGAAGGAGTGGTACACTGTGGACTTTAGGTTGAAGTGAGCCTCGAGCCCCAGGTGCTGGAGACCTCCAAATGGAGGAGGAGATGGCCAATCAGGAGCTGGCTCTGTACTGCCAATCAGGGGCCGTTAGAGCAGACAAGCAGAAGCTGAGCCCCACTCCTCCTGAAGGAGTCCTGGGTGTAAAGCCTTTGCAGAAGGAACTGGAGCAGTCGCCCAGCAGCTGGAGAGGAGAGTCACGCTAGGGTACACCACGGCCAGTGTGGGGTCAAGCTAGGGATTGTCTTTGGAATGGTCTTCAGCCAGATGATCTCAGCTTAGTTTCAAGAAGTAGGGTTAGGCCTCACTCCCTGCTGGAGGAGTAGGCAGAGGAAGCCAACAGGAAGCCTCAGGATATACACAAGGAGAGGACCTGGAGCAGGCCCAGGAGAAAGAGCCAAGTACTGAGAAGCAAGGGAGAGGAAACCCGAGAGCTTCGTGGCCCCACAGTTCTCAAAGCTCGCCCCACAGCAGACCACTGTTAGGGCCGAGCAGCTTGGCTAGAGAAGGATGCGGTCCAGAGTGGTTCTGTAACATTTACCAGAAGGGCAAACCGTCTAGCATTGAGTTTCCAGTGAGAGGAGTATAAGGCTACAGAGTCCCCTTTCTTTGAGAGCCCTGTATCCTTTCCTCTGCTTCCTGGACCCCAGGCTCGGGGAGTCCCCACTTCACCATGCTCAACTCCCCAATCCCTGCCACTGCTCTGGGTTCTCCGGCTATTCAAACTGAGGTGCTTTCCTGCCCAGGGAGAAGTTAGGGGGACAGCCTGCAGAGTTTGCTGCCAGCAGACAGGTTAGGTTTTTCTTTTCTTTCCTGGGGAGTGATTGAAAGCACAAAGGGTGGGGCTAAAAGTGGGGGAAGAGGAGGTTGGTGGGAAGTTGGAGCTCAGTGATGCTCTAGATCCTGATCCCATGTCACTTACTTCTTTCTCAAATAAAGAACCCTGGGACACATTAACAAACAAAATGCATTTAGGGGCTGGAGAGATGGCTTAGCAGTTAAGAGCACTGGCTGCTCGTCGGAGGTCTTGGGAGCTCCCAGCAGCAACATAGCAGCGCATGGCCATTTGTAAGTCCAATTCCAAGGGATCTGAGGTTCTTTTCTGGGCTCCAAAAGCACACCAGTTACACATGCAGGCAACACTCATGCACATAAAATAATAATGAACAAATTTAAAAAATAATTTAATGGTTACATTTTCATCTAGGTTTATAAGATACTCTGATCACATTCACTTCCCATCCCCCCACCCCCGGCTCCCCTAAGCCTTTATTCTCTGTGCACATGAAAACTTTGCTGTGGGGCCGGGCCATGGTGGCACATGCCTTTAATCCCAGCACTCGGGAGGCAGAGGCAGGCAGATTTCTGAGTTCAAGGCCAGCCTGGTCTACAAAGTGAGTTCCAGGATACCCAGGGCTATACAGAGAAACCCTGCCTCGAAAAAAACCAAGACAAAAAAACAAAAAAAGAGAAAATGTTGCTGTGGTACACAGCGTGTCCTGCTATGCCCGCAGCAGCTTTGTCACATGTCACATGACTGCACCACATCCTTCAATCTCAGTTTTCTTTCTCGTGTTTGATTTTATTTCATGTCTTTTGTTTATCAGGCCCTAGGAACAGTAGGCTGCAACAATCAAAGACAGGTTTATATTCTCTCTCTCTCTCTCTCTCTCTCTCTCTCTCTCTCTCTCTCTCTCTCTCTCTCTCTCCCTCTCTCTTGTCTCTGAGTGGCAGGCTAAACCATCTAGGTTTATGTGACCTCATTCTGTGATGCTCACACAGTGCCATGGCTATGTGATTGGATAATTGGATAAGACATTTCTCCAAATATGTCCTGTTGGGCATGACCAACCAAACTGGCAGAGTAAATGACACAGAAGAAATCCTAGCTCAGCTGATCACCATGAGGAGAACACAAAGGGGGGAAACGAATCCATCTGCAGGTGACACACCCCAGACTCTATCGACCTACCTTCTCCCCTCCCTCTGTCCCCAGCCCCAGCCAGGGACATAGTCCAAGTGACAGTTCTATAACCCTCACCAGAAGGGCATTCCTTTATTTCTCATAAGGAAATCACTTCATTTAGATCTTCAGTCTTTTCTAGGGTAAATTTTGCAACAGACCAGCAGACAGACAAACAGACCACCAAAACAATTAAACATCATTATCTTCAAAAATCTTAAGAGATTAGTTCTCACAATCTCTTCTTGTAAGGAACATGAAAACCTAGAAGAACACAGCCAGGTCTAGTGGCCCATGCCTATAATTTCCCCAGTCAAGAGACTGAGGCAGGAGGATAATAGGTTTGAGGTCAGCCTGGTGTCAGTAAAAAGAAAAAAAAACCAAGACAACAAAAGCACAGAAGAAGAAATAATCCCTATAAATATTTACCCTATAAAAACTGAAGCTCTAAATATAGTGACCTTTTTATAACAAATAAGGTAAACTTGTTTTAAAATGCCAAAAAAGCCCCGATTCCAGAAATTTCAAGGGAAAACATTTTATAATCATTAAACTGTAGGTAGTTATGATGTTTAATGTTTCAAAGCACTTCTGCGTTTCTTATGAAGAAAATGGGGCCAGGCAGCACCCAAATATGACAGTTTGCACACACACAAAGAAAATCAGGCCACTCTTAGTCAACAGAATGGATTCAAAAGCTCACGTTAGAGCCGGAGATTCAGCTCAGTGCCTTCTAAACTTGGAGCTCTGGGTTTGACCCTTAGTACTACAAAACTGAGTTAATGATCTATTTGAAAGTCCAAGGCCTGAGTGTGTCTCAGTGGGAGAGCATGCATTTAGTGTGTGCCCATAAGGCCTTGCAATCTGTCTGTGACATCGACACTCCCCATGGCCCCCAAAATAGGAACGAAAGAAAAGAAATAGAGAAATTAAAACTCAGGATGAAATCTCAGTAGCCGGGATTGAGGAGTGCCACACAGAAAGCCCAGTTCAGTGGACTGGAGGAGAGAATGTCATCTGTAGGTAGAACAAGCCAGAGAGTGTCACAGAGGAGACACGTGAGAGTCACGGGGTTGTGGGGGGTCTCCTCAGATTCTCAGACGAGCACAGGGGTGGCAAGATTTGCTATCTCTAGGGACAGGGCAGACATGGGGTGACCTGTGGTCATCAGACCTGTGTGCTTAGTCTTCTCATTCAAAGCTCATTTTAACAAACATCAGTGTTCCCATACTGGTCTGAGGGAAGAAAGAGACCTTCCAGCCCATACTCATTATTCATTCGCTCTGCAAATATCCATTACCAAACATTTTTCTCTCTCTCTCCAATCAGTGTTCCCCAGGGTGTCTCTCCCAGTTTCATTTTTCCTCTCAGTCAGAGCCCTGTAACATTAGGAGCAGATCCCGTTTCTAGCAGTGAGAACCCTGGAATACATTTGGGACCTTTACTCTTACCCAATCTGGTTGACTGGGAAGAAGTTACTGTTCAATGATGCCAGGAGCAGACACAGGGCCTCATGTGTGCCAGGCAGATGCCCTGCCATGGAGCAGAACTCCATACAGAGCGTACATGAGTGCACACATATCATTCAGTCAGCTCCCGAGATGTGCATCCAGGAGCTGCCTCGGAAATTGAGTTCTAAGGAGGGTGGCCGTGTGATCTAAACTGTGTTTTAGGTGGGCAGGTGGGAACTAGAGCATATCACTGGTTTTTATTGAGTAAGTGGATCACATGTCCTTTCCCCCCTGAAAGCTATGAAATGTATTAGAAAATTGGTTTCTGCTATGTATCATACAGTGGTAGACTTGTCCCCACTTGGGCTGCTGGCTGATGTGAATACACCAGGGCAACTGGACGAAAAGTCCAAGCCTCGTTGAGCTAGGGTACACATGGGGCCTCCTCTCTTGGGGATTCACGCCCTCTGATTCTTGTTTCCTTTCTCTTTTCTTTATTTCTTTTTTACTTTTTTCTTCGGGTGGGTGTGGTTGCTTGCCTGCATGTGTGTCTGTGTGCCACATGCGTGTCTGGAACCCATGGAAGCCAGTAGAGGGTCTTGGGTCCACTGCAACTGAAGTCCCTGGCAGTTGTAAGCTGCCACGTGGGGCTAGGAACTGAACCTTGTCCTCCGCAAGAGCAAGCGCTCTTAACCAGTGAGCCCTTCCTCTCTCACTAATCACCGTGTGCTTTGTTTTCCTGACAGGGATATCGTGGCCTTGGTGGCTCAAGTGATCCCCATTTATGCTGTGTCCCACCTCTTTGAAGGTCTTGCTGTGAGTACCAGTCCTGGTTCCCCCCAGAGACTTTCATGGTCTGTGTAAGCTGTTTCTTCTGACGATGATACATTTCAAGAGGGATGAGAGGCTAGAATGACCTAGGGGGGGCTCCTATTGATAGTTATCAGGGTCGCTTCTGCAAAGCATTATCACAGAGTCTTGTTCAAGCCCGAGGACCACAGAGAGGCGTTCTGTGTTTGGGAGGTGGGGGTAAAGACATCAGCTGTGTTTATGCTGATGGATGTCACCTGCCCACAGTGTACCTGTGGTGGTGTCCTGAGGGGCACTGGAAACCAGAAGGTTGGAGCCGTCGTTAATGCCATCGGCTATTATGTCATCGGCCTCCCCATCGGGATCGCACTGATGTTCGCTGCCAAGCTGGGAGTGATCGGTAAGCCTCAGTGTCCGGTAAGCCTCATTTCGGGAAGGCAGGCCAGCTGCCCACAGGCCCAGGGAAGATGGACAAGCACACAGGAACCTCACTCTGCTTCCCATGCTCCTTCTGTCCGGTGCCAGAGAGTGAGTGTGCAGACAGTGGATGAAAAGTGACCAGGATCCCAGAGCTGCCTGGCCACTCCCCTCTTGCTCCTGTGTCAGCATGGGAGCACAGAAAAAGGTCATTTCTATTCTCCTCATCCTGAGTCAGCCAGTCCTTAGTCACAGAGTGTAATATCCAGGACCTCTGAAGCACAGGGAAACATTTTGTATGTAATCTTGCCCTGTTCCTTTAATGAGGTCTCACAGTACTGGGAGCCCCTTACCGGGGGCCTTGCAGTACTGGGCCTTCCTCCTCTAGTATCTTGGGGAGTTCGAGGTGAGTTGGGGAAGCCCCAGGTTAGGATGCACAGGACTGGACATAGAACTTGCTAGAACAGCACCCTGTGTTCTCAGCACAAAGGGCAAGGCTGTGATGGCCTCCTTGTCACCTTTGTCCCAGTCTTCAGCCTCTGCTCCCCACTTACCACCTCACACATCTCTGAAGAGGGATGTGTGGAGAGATGTAGCTCAGAGGATGGTGGGGCAGACTCCTCTGTATGACCTTGCTGTGTTTGGAGCAAAGAGCTGCACCCACGGGCTCTGAAATTACCAGAGCTCATCTTAGGAGAAAAAAAAGTAGGGAGATAGATAATTATCCAGCTTTGGTTTCTAAGATAATAATTGAGAATTCACTGGCCATGAATAAACGGTTACAGGAAAGCCTAACTGTTGTCTTTGGGGTGAAGGACTGACTGACTCGGGCGTGACTTGTTTGAATCCATCAGTGTGGCAGGCTCAGAGGTGATCAGGAGTCATCTGAGAGCTGCTGAGGACCTCCAGTCTCACGTCTTAACTCCTGTCCTTCCATTTTCTCAAGTCCAATAATATTTTAATTAAAAATATTGGGGTTATCTAAAGATGGAGATCGCCAGAGTTCTTGTGGCCATGAAGGTGCGGCTGTTATTTAGCCGAATTTCCGGTGTTGTTCATGGCTTGGATACACCGATGGCAGGCCAGGGGAAACATCAGAGGAGTCTGGTTTTTGAGTAGTATTTTTATTTAACACATTTCCAAATTATTATTATGATAACGTGCAACCAGAACAAAATGCTAAGAAGACATTTTGTAGTCTCTTTTATATTTTTATTAATATAATTTTAATTGACAAACAATATTAATTAATTAATATTAATTTAATTGACAAACACAATTATGAACATTTATGGAGCACAAAGTAATGTTTTGATATAGCAGAAAATGTGGACTATCTAGGCCAAAGTAATTAGCTTATCTATCTCCTTGTGACGTTATTTTATACAGTGAATGAGATGTCTGAAATTTACTTAAGAAAAAAAAGTTTCACTCTAAGTTTGGCTGTGGTGATACTCACTATGTAGACCAAGTTGACCTAGAACTCACAGAGAATTCTGCCTCTGCCTCCTGAGTTCAGGGATTCAAGGCATGCACCATCATGTCCAGCTCCATCGAACTTTGTTTTGTTGTTGTTGTTATTTTAGAGTCTTCCCATGTAGTCCATGCAGGTCTTGAACATGGGATCATCCTGTCTTAGCCTCCTAAGTGCTGGGATTACAGGTGTGTGTCCCCATGTCCGGCTGAGTTAAAGTTTTAGAAAGGAATCTTCTTTAAAATATAGGTACATCTACATCCCAAGGTCTGTATTCGGCCCACTTACTCATTTCATGAAGTGTATCTGTTGTGGGCAAAGCAGGGGGAGCTAGGGATTCTTGGAGGGAAAAAGCAGAGGCCCTGGGGAGGTGAGGGATGTGGGAGACCTGTACTCGGTCATTCTAATGGCCTCTTAAATAGAAATACAGTAAGGTTGGTTTTATCTTTCCTGTTGCCAGCATTAGAGCGTGCAGCGTGTAAGAGGTTCCCAGAAGCGCCTCAGGAGGCTGCAGGTTCTTACAAGCAGACAGAGTAGTCACAGTGGCTATCAATTTCCTGTACAGTTTTTCAAACATGTAAATTATGGCTCTGCCCAGAGAAGTCTGGTAATCATCCTGCATCTTTTAATAGGGATTATGGCATTAGTGGAAATCAAGTTTGTTACTCAAATTACAGCCTGAGCTAGGCAGGTATTTCTGTAAAAACAAATGTTTGGACTGAGAGTGTGGTTTCTATGCAAGACTGGGCACTCGTCTGAAGGAGGAAGCCAGAGGTTTTTCTTACTCCATTCTAGACCTGGCAGGTGGCTACTGATTCACTCCTGAGAGAAGCTCACTGACTACTCCTCGTAAATAAGATGTGAGGGCATCTAGCACCAAAGGGCATTGTAAAGATAAACCTTTGAACTACAGCTCAAGGCTTAGCCTCAGCCCTTCTATGGATTTGACTGGTTTGCAAAGTCTGTGTATTGGGATCCCGTTACATAAGGGAATCGCCCTGTCCTGTCCCCCATCCCTCATTCCCTCCCTCCCCCGTTTGTCTTGGCAGAAAGTTGAAAGGCAAGCAGAGGAGTGGGGGAGGATCATGGGGGATGAGGGTGGCTCAGGTGTGTCCTGACTGGTCTTGTGTGGAGGCAAAGTCAGGGAATCTGAAGAACAAGCTGTGTAGTCAGATTTCCATAACATGGGGCTCTGGGTTCAGTGAGAGACGCTGCCTTAAGACATAAGGTGGAGAGAGACCCTGCCTCAATATTTTAGTGGAGAGCAATTAAGGAAGACAGCTGATGACAGCCTCAAGCCTCCCCACACATGCACATGCACCTTCCCTAGTGTCTACACACTTGTAAACTTACGAACATGCATGCATGCGTAGGTCATATAGGAAAACAAAGTTCATCTCTTTTAAGGATCATGAAGCAGCAGTTTTTTCTGGAGAAACTATTCCCTTGCATCTGGCCCTTTTCTTTTCTTTCTTTTCTTTTCTTTTCTTTTCTTTTCTTTTCTTTTCTTTTCTTTTCTTTTCTTTTCTTTTCT